>NC_037668.1:96898004-96912022 GCF_003255815.1 Theropithecus gelada | reverse complement strand
TATACCTGATGTAAATGACGAGTTGATGGGTGCAGCACACCAACATGGCACAAGTATACATATGTAACAAACCTGCACGTTATGCACATGTACCCTACAACTTAAAGTATAATAATAATAAATAAATTTTTAAAAAAAATGCCAGTTTCTTTTTTCTCATCCAGGATTTCTGCTTAATTCTTTTAAATTCTTTCGATTTCTTTGTCAAATATATCTGATAAGATTCTGAATTCCTTCTTTATGTTATCTTGAATTTTTTTGAGTTTCTTCAACACAGCTATTTTGAATTATCTGTCTGAAAGGTCACATATCTGTGTTTCTTCAGGACTAGTCCTTGGTGCCTTATTTAGTTCATTTGGTGAAGTCATGTTTTCCTAGATGGTGTGAATGCTAGTAGATGTTATTCAGTGTCTGGACATTGAAGAGTTAGGTATTTATGGTAGTCTTCACTGTCTGGGCTTATTTGTAGCCATCTTTCTTGGGAAAGCTTTTCAGATATTTGAAAGGACTTGGGTGTTGTTATGTAAGCAGTGTCTGCTTTAAGGGTCACCCCAAGCCAGTAACCCTGTAGTTCTTGCAGACCTGTAGGGGTACCACCTTGATAGTCTTGGGCAACGTCCAGGAGAATTCTCTGGATTACCATGCAATGGTAATCTTTTCTTCCCTTACATCCTCCCAAACAGACAGCATCTATCTTTCTGTCCTAAACCTGGGGGTGCAATGACACAAGCACCCCTGTGGCCACCACTACTATGACTGCACTGGGTCAGACCTGAAGCCAGCATGGCACTGGGCCTCACCCAAGGCAGGCTATAACCACTTTCTGGCTACTGCCTATGTTCGTTCAAGGGCCTGGGACTCTATAATCAGCCAGTGGCCAAGACAGCCAGGCCTGTATACTTCCCTTGAGGGTAGCAAAGGCCCCCAGGCTCTGGGTGGATCCAGAAGTTTCATCTGGTAGTCAAGGACATCAAAGGTTTTTGAAGTCTACCTGGTGTTCTATTTTACTGAAGCTAAGCTGGGACTCAAACCACAAGATGCAGTTCTTGCCACTCTTCCTTCCCCTTTTCAAAAGCAGAGGAGCCTTACCCCATAGCCACTGCCACTCTAGGCCACGAGGAGTACTGCCAGGCTACCACAAATGTTTCCTTAAGGCTCAAGGTCTCTTAAGTCATCTTGTGGTGAATGTTTCCTGGCCTAGCACTCATGCTTCAGGGCAGTGGGCTCCCCACTGGTCCAGAAAGGATCCAGAAATGCTACCCAAGAGTCAAATCCTGGAATCAGAGACCTCAAGAGCCCACTTGCCGTTCTCTCCTTCTGTGGCCATATTGGTACTTAAGATGCAAGACAAAGTCCCCTTTACTTTTCTTTTTTTTTTTTTTTTTTTTTTTTTTTTTTGAGACGGAGTCTTGCTCTGTAGCCCGGGCTGGAGTGCAGTGGCCGGATCTCAGCTCACTGCAAGCTCCGCCTCCCGGGTTTGCGCCATTCTCCTGCCTCAGCCTCCGGAGTAGCTCGGACTACAGGCGCCCGCCACCTCGCCCGGCTAGTTTTTTGTATTTTTAGTAGAGACGGGGTTTCACTGTGTTAGCCAGGATGGTCTCGATCTCCTGACCTCGTGATCCGCCCGTCTCGGCCTCCCAAAGTGCTGGGATTACAGGCTCCCCTTTACTTTTCCATCCACTTTTCTAAAGCAGGAGGATTTTTGCCCTGTAGCCACCATAGCTGGTAATGTGTTGAGTCTCAACTGAAGCCAGCAGGACTCACCCAGGACCCCTGATGTAGTACCTGGGTATTGTTGCTGGTTTTTCAGGGCCCAGGGGCTCTTTAGTTAGCAGGTAATGGATACTGCCAGGACTGGATCCTTTCATTCGAGGCAGTGGGTTCCCTTCTGGCCCAGAGTGTGTCTAGAAGTGTCATCTGGGAGCCAGGGCCTGAAACACGGGCCTCATGACTCTTACCAGTGCCCTATGCTACTATAAATGAGCTGGTATCCTAGAAGTAAGACAAAGTCCTCCCCACTTTTCCCTCTCCTCTCCTGAAGAGGAAGGAAGAGGTCTCTTTTGGAACTGCATGCAGTGCAGCCTGGGGTTAGGGGAGGGGTGAGGCCAGCACTCTCTTTTCTGCCCCAACTTTTCTCTTAGTATGTTCCATTCCCCACTCCCCTAGTCCACCATCTCTGGGCCTAGTTCAGCACTGAAACTCACCTAAGCATTGCAGTCCTTAAGGCCTAGACTGCCTTTCATGTTTACTTGGAAACAAAGAGTGCTGTAGCCCTTAGTGGTAAGATTTGTAGGCACTCAAGTTTGTACCACTGGGATTGGCAATTTCCCTTGGCTGGAGCTGGTTTAAATGCTACCTTCATGGGCAGACATCAGCTGAGTTTGGTCCAGTTTTTCTTCCTGCTCTAACAGGATAGCACTGAATTCAGTGCCTTACAATTGCTGTATTCTCCTGGACCCAGAGATGCTCTCCATATCTTGTCACCACAGCTAGGGAGTTGGGGAGAGGTGGTGTTGGTGATTAAGGACTGTTTTTTCTATCTCTTCAGTGCCTCTTTCAATGACATAAAGTTCAAACCAGGCTCTTCAGTGCTCAACTGATTTTTTTTGTTCTTATGATGATGTCTTTTTTATGTAGATAATTTTTACTTGATGTCCTTGCAGGGGTATGATTGGTGGAGTTTTCTATTTCACCATCTTGCTTTGCTTCCTCAGTTTATTTTTCTATATCTCAAACTATAGTGGAAAGATTTTAATAAAGTAAACTGAAAAAGTACATTTTTCAAACTCAAGGATCAGGGTTTATGCCATTCTTCTTTCTAGTTGTATACTGTATTAGGGTTCTCGAGATGGACAGAACTAAGATTTTATATATATATATATGTAAGTAGTATTAGCTCACACTATCACATGGTCCCACAGTAGACCATCTGCAAGCTGAGGAGCAAGGAAGCCAGTCCAAGTCCCAAAACTGAAGAACTTGGAGTCCAATATTCAAGGGCAGGAAGCATCCAGCATGGGAGAAAAATGTAGGCTGGGAAGCTAAGCCAATCTAACTTGTTCAAGTTTTTCTGCCTGCTTTATATCCTGGCTGCGCTAGCAGCAGATGGTGCCCACCCAGACTAAGGGTGGGTCTACCTTTTCCATCCCAGGGACTCAAATATTAATCTCCTTTGGCAACACCCTCACAGACGCACCCAGGATCAATACTTGCATTCTTCAATCCAATTGAGTTGACACTCAGTATTAGCCATCATAACTAACTTGGCCAAATCACTCGACTTCTCTGAACCTGGGTTTTCATATTTGTTAATCATGCCTGTAGTCCTGAGGCCTGAGATGGAAGATTGCTTGAGGCCAGAAGTTTGAGACTGGCCTGGGAAACATAGTAAGACACCATCTGTAAAAACAAAAATTCAAAAATTAGCTGGGTATGGTGGTGCATACCTGTAGTCCCAGCTACTTGGGAGGCTAAGTTGAGAGGATTACTTCTGCCAAGGAGTTCAAGGCTGAGGTGAGCTGTAATCCACACCACAGTACTCCAGCTTGAGTCACAGAGTGAGAGTCTGCCTCTAAAATAAAAACAAAGAAACAAATAAATAAAAGAAATAGGAATCATAACACCTATATCACAGAATACTTGTATTGATCAAATGAAGTGCAGATATTAAGCATCTACTACAATGACTGTGAGTCACATTATGAGTACTCAGTAGGGATTTTTAAAAATGAAATTTAATTCCATATATACAATACAGAACTTGATGAAATAACCTGGGTTTCCTAGGTTACTTTGAAGATGATTGTTCTTTCTTTACATCCCACAATTTTAATAAAATGATTTATAGAGAATCAAGATTTATTATCAGTCAAGGCAAATAAAAACAGAAGCAGTTTGCTTCAAACAACAACTACATTTTATTTCTTTGAGCTAATGGCATTCATATACATCTGAATGTTTTCTTTATGAGCTGGAGTCAAAGAACTACATTCTCCTGAATCAGCTGTCAATTTAGTGCAGAAGATATTAATAAATATTTTCATGATGTCATGCCTATCTTGAAACAAACATATTCCACCCCCATTCTATTCTTCTGCCTTTTTTAAAATTAAAGATAGATCTTCATTCGTGGAGGAGTCAAAAATTTCTCAAGAAATATTATGTATTTAATATTTAATTGCATTCTCTTCTGAGTATGCAAAAATTTCCCATGGTATGTAACATTTTTTGAATAAGCATCTTGATTACTAATATCACTGGGTCACTTCTGTGTACATGGGAACACTAATTCCTCACTCACATATTGTAAGTGAAAAAGAAGAAAGACTTCAGCTATTCCAAATTATTATACAGTTGAATCGTGACATTAATAATTTATTTTTATATGATAATTGCTATTCTTTTTTAAAAGGGGATTTTCCTGAAAAGAATATCACATTGAATTCTTAACAGTTGTGCTTATGCTTTTCAGCTTGTTACCCAAAATTCATAAGCAGCCTGAGATAAATAAGTGTTCTGGATGCCCCATAGTCAGGGAAGCAGACAAGATAAAGGATACCCAACAGGCAGATCATGAGAGAAGGCGGGCATGAAATGTCAAGGAAATATTTGCTTAAGCGTCAGTTTTGTGGGGCTACACAGCATCTTCATCCTTGCCATGACTGCACCTTATGATTTAGAATATATTATGTTTATCTAGAGTTACTTCCTTTACATGAAAGTCTGGCTTATAAAAACGTATAAGGGAGTCATCAGTTTTTGTCCTGCAGTGTGGTTTCAGGATTCTACAACCACCAATCATATTTTTTTCCATTTCTCTCAGTGTGTTCTAATCTTTTTTAACAATCAAGAATGAGTTCAGGTCTATGTTGTTTATAAAGCTTTACCTTGTCATGTGACCCATAGGGATTCCATGATGCTTTGAAACATTAATTTGACACTGATCTGTGGGACAATATCAAAAGGTCTAAATTCATGTTACTGGAAGATCAGAATTAGAACAGTGTGTAGTGCAGAAAAAAATTTGAAGAAATAATGGATGAAAACTTCCCAATTTTGGTAAAAAATAAATTTATAAATTAAAGATTGTAATAATTTAAATTTGTTATTGACACCTAATATTTTACATATTTATGGGGTACATGCGATATTTTGTTGCATGCATATAATATGTAATGATTGAGTCAGGGTATTTGGGATATCCATCACCCTGAGTATTTACTATTTCTATGTGTTGTGAACATTTCACGTTCTATCTTGTAGCTACTTTGAAATATACAATACATTGTTGCTAATTATAGTCACCCTACTCAGCTATCAAACAATAGAACTTACACCTTGTATCTAACTGCATGCTTGTGCCCATTAGCCAACCTCTCTTCATTTCTTTCTCACACCCACACATTCTTCCTAACCTCAGGTATCTATCATTCTACTCTATACTTCATGCGATCAAATTTTTTAGCTCCCAATTTGAGTAAGTGTGTGTAAAATTTGTCTCTCTGGGTGGGTCTGGCTTATTTCACTTAACATAATCTCTAGTTTCATCCATGTAGCTGAAAATGAGATAATTTAATCTTTTGATGGCCAAATAGTATATATACCCCATTTCTCTATCTATTCATCATTGATGGACACTCAGGTTGATCCTGTTTCTGTGCTATTTTGTAGAGTGCCATGTGCTGTAATGAATATGCAACTAGGTATCCCTTTGCTATACTGATTTCTTTTCCTTTGAATGAATACCCAGCAGTGAGGTTGCAGGATCATATGATAGTTCCATTTTTAATTTATTGAGAAATCTCCATAATGTTTTCCATAGTGGTTGCACTAAGGTACATTCCCACCAACAGTGTATAATTTTTCCTTTTTCTCCATGTCCCTTTTCCTTTTCTCCATGTCCTCACCAGCATCTGTTATTTTTTGTCTTTTTAATAACAGCCATTTTATCTGGGTAAGGTGATACCTCACTGAAGTATTGATTTGCATTTTTCTGATTTTAGTTATAGTGAGCATTTTTCTTCGTATACCTGTTGGCCATTTGTACATCTTCTTTTGAGAAATGTTTATTCATATCCTCTGGCCACTTTTAATAGAATTATTTGTTTTATTTTGTTCTCTGTTGAGTTGTTTGATTTCCTTGTCTATTCTGAATATTAACCACTTGTCAGATGAATAGTTTGCAAATATTTTCTCCCATTCAACAAGATGTATCTTTACCCTATTGACTGCTTGCTGTGTAGAAGCTTTTGAGTTTAATATAGTTACAATTTGTCTATTTTTGTTTTTGTTGCCTGTGCTTTTGAGGTCTTTCCCATAAAATGTTTGCCTAGACCAATGTCCTGAAGTGTTTTCCCCTATGTATTCTTCTAACAGTTTTATAGTTTGGTGTCTTACATTTTAGTCATTAACCTGTCCTGAATTGATTTTTGTATATGGTGAGAGATAGGCTTTCAAGTTTTATTTTTCTGCATGTGGATATTCATTTTTCACATCATGAATTATTAAAGAGGGTGTCCTTTCCCCAGTGTAAGTTCTTGATGTCTTTGTCAAAAATCAGTTGTCTGTAAATACTTATTTCTGGGTTCTCTGTTTTATTTCATTGGTCTATGTGTTCACTTCCATACCAATAGCATGCTGTTTTGGTTACTATATGCAATATATTTTGAAGTCAGGTAATGTTATACCTTCAGCTTGGGTGATTTTGCTCAGGATTGCTTTGGCTATTTGAACTCTCTCTTGATTTCATACAAATTTTATGATTGTTTTTCTCTAATTCTGTGAAAAATGACATTTTTTTTTCCTTTCAGCACTTTGAATATATCATCCCATTTTCTCCTGGCCTGTAAGTCTGCTGAGAAATCCACTGTTAAACTGATGGGGGTTCCTTTATAGGTGACTAGACCCTTTTTTTTTTTTTGCTGTTTTCAAAATGTTCTCTTTGTCTTTGACTTTTGACTGGATACAATGTGTTCTAAAACAGAATTTTTTGTATTATATTTATTTGGAGATCTTTTAAGCCTCCTGAATCTGGATATCTAAATCTCTCACTAGACTTGGGCAATTTTCACCTATTATTTAATTACATAGGTCTTCTAGCCCTTTCATTATCTCTTTGCCTTTTAGGACACCAAAAATCTGAATATTTTGTCACTTTGTGATGTTCTATATATCACGAAGACTTTGCTCATTCATTTTTATTCTTTCTTCTTTATGAATGCCTGATTGGATTATTTCAATAGACCTATTTTCAAGTTCTATGGTTCTCTTTTTTTTGTTTGATATAGTGTATTGTCAAAGATGCTGAATGTATTTTGTATTTCATTCAATGAATTCTTTAGTTCCAGAATTTCTAGAGTTTTTCCTTTTGTATGATATCTATCTCTTTGATAAATTTCTCCTTCATATTCTGAATTGCTTTTATGATTTATTTGCTTTGTTTTTCAGAATTATCTTTTATCTCGCTGAGCTTCTATATAATGCATATTTTGAATTCTTTTCCTGGGATCTTATGAATTTCTTTTTGATTGGGATCTGTTGCTGGAAAATTATTGTGTTCCTTTGGAGATGTCATATTTCCTTGTTTTTTTCATGTTTCCTGTGTTTTTACATTAATATATGTGCTTCTGGTGTAATTGTTGCTTCTTTCAGTTTTCAAATTTGCTTTCACTGAAAAGGACATTTTCCTGAAAATGTATCTGTGATGTTGGTTGGATAAAACATTTTGGTTTTGCTTCTGGCTGCATTCAGTACTGTAGTCTTTGTATAATTTCTTTGGCTACAAACAGTGTCAGTGGTGTCTATGATTTCACTGGTGGCTGAGGGTATGGTTATTAGTGGAGGCTGTGGTGAAGTTTTTCTGGACACCTGAATTCCAGGTAGGCCAGGCTTCGGGCCCCAGAGATGGCACTGGTGGGCTTAGCATGCCTGTCCTTGAGTGGTGTATGCTGGCACTGTTGTTAGCAAGTGCAGGCAGGCTGATTATTGGGCTTCCAAGTGGTTCACTCATGTTCCAGGAATGACAGTGGTGGTTTGGGTAGATGGGTAGGTTCTTGAACTCTTAAGCATTGAGTGTGGCATGGATGATGACAGTAGCAGTGGTGCAACAACACCCGGGACAAAAGCAGTTCATGTGGGTATTCATAATGGTTGCAACAGGTTGGACAGGCTGGTGCCCACACCTAAAGGTAGTTTATGCAGGTGGGTGCCAGTAGTGGTGGTAGCAGCAGATTCAGTGGTCCTGATTTCAGACCCCGGGAGAATTCAGGTGCCACTCGTGGTGGATTGGACTGGGCTTCATGTCTCTGGACAATATGCATAGGTACTATGGGGTAGAAGCTTGGTGAACCTGAACCTACCTTCAGGCCTGTTGGTGGTGAATTGTTCATTAAAGTGTTAGTTGTCGTAAGCAGAGACATGGTTATCCCCAGGCAGCTGACAGAATGCTCAAGGTGTACTCCAGAGGCTATACTGAGACCCTGTTACTGGAAAGGGTAAGCTTGCTTTCCCTGGGAGCAGCTGCAAACAAGCAGCTGTGGGGCATCAGTTTCACTTGTGCATCAGCTGTGCAGCAGCCCACAGCCGTGGCAGTTGCTGGCAGTGGAATTTGTCGTTGGGATGCATGACAATGTGAGGCAGTACATGTGCTGTGGTGGGGGGAATGTGTGGGATCATTGTTCATGGTTCATGCCTCAGCCCAGGTGGTATTGTAGGATACTGACTGGCAAACACTGTGTTCTTATAACAGCACCATGCTACAAGTGGTTAAGACATGGGGGTTTGTGGTACCCCGTATGAGCACTCTTTGTAGAGCAATGCCTTCATATAGTCTCCAGGCAGCTTTTTAATGTTAATCCTGGGGACTGTGAGGGTTAAGGGGTTCTTCCACTGCTAGAATTGTAGGAGTCTGTGGCAGGAATGTGGAATACTGAGGGTCTATCACTTACCTTTTCCCCGTATTAAGGAGCTGCTCCAATTCCCAGCCAATCCCAGGCAAACACGCTGCCTCATTTCTCTCTTTCTTTGCTTTCTGTCACTTCTCTATTGAATGTCAGAGTTCTCTCTTAGATAACCTATTCCAAATATGAATGTCTACTCGTTATTTTGGTTCCTCTTCATGGAAGAGGTAAGCACCAGATGTATCTAGTCAGCCATCTTGAAGCCACTCCATTAAATGGTTTTTGAAAAAGCCCTTAACGTATAAACTCAAGGAATCCTACACTCAGACATAGGATGATCCAACTTGTGGAAATAAAAGGGGAAAAAAATGGAAAGAAACTAAGGAAAAAATGATACATTACCTATAGAGGAACAAGAATTCGTAAATAGTGGATTTATATAATAGTGGATTTCTCATCTGAATCCACAGAGGCAGTAAAACATTTGTCAAGTGCTGAAAGAAACTAATTATCAATCCAGAATTCTAGCTAAAAAAATTTCACTAAGGAGTGAAGGTGAAATAAAAACATTCTCAGATGAAGAAAAACAAACAAAATCTGTCATCAAGATTTATACTGAAAGACATGTTAAAGGAAAGTTCAGGATGGGACAAACTTAAGAAATGAAGGGAGAACAAAAAAAGATTGTAACAATCTGGTTAAATGTATTAAAATATATTATAATTTTAAATAGGATAGGTATGCCATATTAAAAATTATAACATTATCTGGCGGATTTTGTGAATGTATATAGATGTAATATATATGACAACAAAAAAGAGAAAGAATAAAGGACTGTGGTGGCGAGATTTACAAATTCAAACTGCAGTGATAAAACATTAGTTTCAAGTGGATTGTGAAGTAAATATGTGTATTATAATCCTTAGAGAAGTCACTGAGTATATTGAACAAAAATATAGTAAAAAACTCATTAAATAAAAATGTAATTAGCAAAAAGGATTTAAAAATTCAACCAAAAAGCAGGAGAAGGAAAAATAAAAACTAAAAGCAAAGAGGATAATTGGAAATCAAGTAATAAAATACTAGCATACATTCAAGCATGTTAATAATTACATCAAATGTAAATGATCGAAACACACCAAGTGAAAGATTATCAAATTGGATTTTTAAAAAGCCCAATTATAAGTTGTATATGATAAAGCTACTTTAAATATAATGGTATAGATAGTTTAAAATAAAAACAGTTTTAAAAATCACATGCAAAAACTAATCAAAGGAAAGCTCAAGGAGCCATAGTAATACCAGACAAATTACATGTCAGCACAAAGAAAAGTATCAGGAATAAGAAGAATACAATAGGATAGAAGGGTTAATTTAAGAAGATATAATAACCCTAAGTGTATGGGCATGTCACAACAGATATTCAAAATACATGAAACAAAACTGATAGAATTTAAAGGATAAATAAGCGATATCACAATTATAGGTGGCAGGTTTAACAATAGGGCAAACATAATGAAATCCGTATGAATAAAGATGATTGGAAAAACACCATCAACCAGTTAGATCTTATTGATATTTAGAGAGTATTAGATATAACCACAGAATCCACGTTACTTTCAAGTGCACATAGAACATTTATCACAGTAGATTTATCACCATGGGTCATAAAATAAATGTTAATAAATGTAAAGAATTGAAATTACACAAAGTTCGTCTTTTTGGCCACAATGTAATTGAACTAGGGATCCATAGCAGAAACACATGAACAAAATTCTCAAATACTTGGAAATGAAACAAAGATCAAAAGGAATTTTCAGGAAATAAGAATATATTTTTAATTGAAGGGAAATTAGAATAAAATACATCAAAATTTATGGGATGAAATTAAAACAGTTCTTAGAGGGAAATATACAGTTTTAAATATTACTAATATAAAAGAAAGGCTGTGAATAATTATTTTTTATCTAAAGAAATCAGAAAAAAAATAGTATAAACCCATAGCAAGCAGAAGGAAATATAATAAGAAAAAGATTTTTAAAAAATCAATGAAGTTGAAATCAGGGAAAAAATAGAGAAATCAATGAAACCCAATTTTGTTGTGATAGTTAATTTTATGTGTCAACTTGGTTGAGCCATGCTGTTCAGATGTTTGGTCAAACATTATTCTGGATATTTCTGTGAAGGTTTTTTTTAGATGTAATTTACATTTAAATTGGTAAACTTTAAGTAAAACAGATGGCCCTTCATAATGTGAGTGGGCCTTATCCAATCAGCTGAAAGTTCTTAAGACCTCATCTGAAATATAAGCTCTTCCTAGTTTTCTAGCAGACTGTCTTCAGATTCCATTTGCAGCATGAGCTTTTCAACAGACTGTCTATGGACGCAAACCACCACTTTTCCTGAGTCTTCAAACTGCCAACCTTTCTCATTGGATTTTAAACCCTTCACAGTCACATGGGCCAATTCATTCATGTAAATAAATAAACAAATATCTTCTGTTATTTATATTTCTGTGAAGAACATTGACTAACATACTTGTTCTTTGGAAAAAAATCAATAAAACCAATAAACAGACAGTAAGATTCAATTTCATAGAGAGAGGGAGGACACAAACAACTAATATCAGGAATGGAAGAAAGCATATCACTGCAGGCCACGTAGACATTAAAACAGAAAGAGAGTATTATTAAAAACTCCTTGAACATAAAGTGAACAACTTAGATGAAATAATACATTTCTCAAAGTCACACATTATCAAAATTATCTGAGAAGAAATAAATAACCTGAATAGTCCAAAGTTTTAAAGAATGAAATAGTAACACAAATTCTATGCAATCTCTTCATAAATTAGAAGTAGAGATAAAACTCATTTTATTTCAACATTACATGAATTCTAAAATCAGTCAAAAAACTCACAAGGAAAGAGAGTTAACAACAGATACATATTTATTATGAATGTAATCACAAAAATCCTCAATAAATATTGTAAATCCAATGAAGCAATATACGAAAAGACTAATGTATCACCACAAAGTGGGATTTATCCTGGGAATAGATGGCTGGTTAAACATTTGAAAATTAATGTAATCTACCATCTTTACAGACTAAACAAGAAAAATTATAGATTCTTATCAATTGGTGTAGAACATACTGTTGACAAAATTCAATATCAATTCATGATAACGACTGTCAGCAAACAAAAAATAGAAGGAACCATTGTTAACATTGATACAATAAATCTGAAAAACGTCTACAACCAACATCATATTTTATGGTGAAAAACTGAATAATTTCTTCCTCAGGTGAGGGACAAGGCAAGCGTGTCCGTGCTTACCGCCTATTCAAATTCATACTAAACATTCTAGAGAGTACAATATTACAAGAAAAATAACTGGAGGCATGCAGATTATGAAAAAGAAAGAAAACTGCCCCTATCTGAAATTAGCAAGATTATCTCTGATGAAAACCTTACACAATCTACAAAAAAAGTTCCTAGAACTATTAAGCAAAGTTAACAAGTTCATATCATGCATAAAAAAATCATCCAACAAGAATTAGCCATATTTCTACAAATCAACATTAGAAAATTGGAAACTGAAATTCAGAAAACAATACCACCTACAATAGCTGTATGAGGATAAAATATTTAGGTATAAATATAATCAATATGCACAGACTCTCCTGAAAAATATACAACACTAATGAAATAAAATACAAAATCTAAATAAATGAAGAAAAATATGTTTTTTCATGGATTAAAATATTCTATGCAGTTAGGATGTCAATTTTTCCCAAAGAGTTGAATAGATTTAATGCAATGCAAACTAAACTCCCAGAAATGTTTCTGTAAACGTAAATAAGCTGATTTTAGAATTTATATGGCTTTCCATTAATATGGAATTTCAATTTATATGGAAAGCCATATAAATTCTTATTTCAATAATCTTATTTGATTATTCCAGAATAATGAAAACAATGTTTAAAAGGTGAACAAATTTAAAAGAAGCAATAACCCAATTTTGATCTTCAGTAAACAAGACAATGTGGTATTGGTGAAAGAAAGAACAGGCAGATCAATAAAACAGAAGAGAGAGTACAAAAAAACACATATAAATATGGTCTACTAATTTTTGACAGAGATACAAATGCAATCTATTAGGTAGTAGATAGTTTTTGAAAAATAAATGGCGTTGATGGTAGTGATTAATATCAGACACAGTAGACTTAAAGACAAGGAATATCAGAAGAGATTAAGAGAGAGCATTTCAAGATGACAAAAGAGATGATTGAGCAAGAAAATATAATAATCCTAAATACGCATGCACTTGATTAACGAACTCAGAATATATGGACTAAAAACTGGCAAAACTAAAAAGAAAAACAAATTCACAACCATGTTTGGAGATTTGAACATCTTTTATTTATAATTGATAGCACGATAGAAATGAAATCGCTAAGGATATAGTTAATTTGAACAACACAATCAATCACTTTGATCTTTTTGACATTTATAGTAAACCACACCCAACAACTGCAGAATACACACTATTTTCAAATGTACATGGAATGCTGGCCAAATTGGAACACATAAAACATGTTTCAATAAATTTGAAAAGGTTGAAATTGTATCAAGTACATGATCTAACCACAGTGAAATTAAATTAGTTACTAATAAGAAAATTATATTTGGAAAACCTCCAAATATTAGTAACAACACCAATTTAAATGAATCACATATCAAATAACAATCACAAGGGAAATAGAAAAGAATGTGGAACAGAATGGTAATGAAAATACAAATCAAAAATTATGGGATGATGCTAAGTTATTGGCTAGAGAAATTTACATCTTTATTTACATTAAAAAGAAGAAAAGTATGAAAAATAATCTAGCTTCTACTATAAGAATTTAAGAAGAAGAGAGAAAATTAAATCCAAAGCAGATAGAAGAAAGAAAATAATAAAAATAGGAGCAAAAAGAAATGTTGATAGAAAATTATAGAGAAAGTTATTTTAAACCCAGAATTTCATATCCAGCCAAACTAAGTTTCATAAGTGAAGGAGAAATAAAATCCTTTACAGATAAGCAAATGCTTAGAGATTTTGTCACCACTAGGCC
>NC_037668.1:96755612-96897929 GCF_003255815.1 Theropithecus gelada | reverse complement strand
GAAAACCAAACACCGCATGTTCTCACTCATAGGTGGGAACTGAACAATGAGATCACTTGGACTCAGGAAGGGGAACATCACACACCGGGGCCTATCATGGGGAGGGGGGAGGGGGGAGGGATTGCATTGGGAGTTATACCTGATGTAAATGACGAGTTGATGGGTGCAGCAGACCAACATGGCACAAGTATACATATGTAACAAACCTGCACGTTATGCACATGTACCCTACAACTTAAAGTATAATAATAATAAATAAATTAAAAAAAAAAAAAAGAAAATTATAGAGAAAGTTATTGAGTCAATTGTTTATACTAAAATTAATAAAATTTTAAAAACTGCTAGCCACACTAATAAGGAATAAAATATAAAACATAAATTAATAACATCAGAAATAGAAGAATGTTACTACAGATCCTCCACATTTATAAACTAATAAAATGTTACAAACAATTTTATATTCATAAAATTCCAGTAACTTAGATAAAATAGACAAATTGCTATTAATAAGACTCAAATTACCAAAATCTAACACATTGTAAAACAGAACATGTGAATATCCCTATGTCCCATAAAAGAAATACATTTGTAATTAAAAACATTTCCACAAATAAAATTCCACTGTCGAATGTTTAGAAAAGATTTTCGTCTGTACACAAACATTTCAGAAAACTGTGGTAGAAGGCATAACCTTCATAGGAAAACCAAGCCAAGATCTAAGATTTATGTTTCAAATCCATTAGTATTTATACAGGATAATGATGTATTACATTATAACTATGTGGGTGGCATTCCAGGAAAGCAATGCTATTTTAAAATTTAAATAACAATATAAGATACCATATTAACAGAATAAACATGAATATTTGAATCACAACACTCGCAATATCTATGGTACAGGTAATATCAAAATGCTAATTGGTCCAACAACCTCTGATGCAGGAAAATTTTACACGACATTTCTTTTTTGAGTCATCAGATTTCTATTTAAGCATTTTCTTTATGATACCGCTTTTGTAAAATGGAAACAATCTGCATTTTAGAAACAGACAGTCCTGTACTTGATTTATGGCTCTGTCAACAAATAGTAATGCGTTCATGGGCATGTTTCTTTACTTCTTTAGATCTCAACTTCATTCTTCACATGCAGATATTTGACAGAGATTGTAAAAATTAGAAATAATGAATATGAAGCACCTGATATATTGTAGGCATTCAATAAATATTGAATGTTTTGAGTAAAACTTAGAAGGCAGCCAGGCACAGTGACTTATACCTGTAATCCTAGCACTTTGGGAGACCAAAGCAGGAGGCTCACTTGACCCCAGGAGTGTGAGGCCAGCTTGGGAAATATAGTGAGACCTCATCTCTACAAAAAGTAAAGTAAAATGAATAGCTGAGGGTGGTGGCGTGTGCCTGTAGTTCCAGTTACTCCAGAGGCTGAGGTGGGAGGATTGCTCGAGGATGGGAAATTGAGGTTGCAGTGAGCCAAGATCGCAACACTGCACTCCAGCCTGGGTGACACAGAGAGACCCTGTCTCAAAACAACACCAACAACAAAAACTTGGAAGGCATCTCATTCTTGTAATATTAGTGTATAGTTCACATTAATGTTACAGAAATAAGGTCAGGTGTCTTTCAAGTTGTTTTCTTTACTACATTCAACATACGCATCTTAAATGCATGCTCTATTTTTTTTTCTTCTCTGACACTCTGACACCTAGAATCATTCCTTACATAAGTGTCCACATTGTTTTGATATTACATAAATGAAAAGTAGCTTATGTCAGAAGTTCTCAACTTTTTGGTCTCATTATCCCTTGATACTATAAAAAATTGAGAGTCCCATACATTTTCTCTGTCTAGGTATATTACTTACATTAGCAATACAAAACAATATTAATTCATAAAAAGTACTACTTGTTAAAATAAATGTATACTTTCCAAAAATAGTGAGAAAAATGGCATTATTTTATATTTTTGCAAACCTCTTTGAAGTCTGGCTTGCTAGACGGTAACTGGACTCTCATATCTGCTTCATCATCCAATGAGTTACAGTATGTCATTTTTAGCTGAAGTAAATGAAGAAAATCAGTTTGACACAGATCTGAATTGGAAGGAGAGGTACGTATTTCAACAGCATTTTCAAATAATTATATATGCTGTTCTTTGATACCACATAAAAATGACATAAGTCGTAGTTTTGTCTAGGTTATTTGCAATGTAGAATCTGAACCCATGTCAATGAATTGTTACATTAAATTTCATTAGTCTAACTGTAGTCTCAAGGAATGTTTGACTCATTGTATGATGTTGTAACATCATGCATGAATCACTTGAAAAATATTGATATTTAATATTTAATGATTTGTGTGGCTCTTCCACATATAGACACATTTTATTAGATAATATCATCAATAAATCATATTTGTTAATATCATTACAGAGCTCCATAGTAAAGTTTTTAAGTATTGCAAAGTAGTTTAAAAGTTAACACTGATGGACACAGGTTTGCCAAAATCTTAATTTTTGCTAGAAAGTTCTAATTTTATCATTGACTACAATTATTGGCCATCATTTTCTTCAAAATGGCAGGCTGACTTTGTCGATTTTTCAGAAAATGTCTGCCAAATACATCAGTCTGAATACCCATAGTTGCTCTATTTGTGTTCTATGAGAAAAGCAGTTAGATCAAAACAAAATCACACAGTGCTTTTTCTTGATACAACTATTATACTTTGGTGTGCAGAACTACTTTACGTATGTTTCCCATTTTGCCACATAAAATATAAATAAGAAAGTACTCAAGGGTCAATAGCTGATAAAGTTAGACATTGCTACAACTTTATCAATGATGGTTTTATGTAAAACTGGCATTTACAAGTATGATAAAAATAAGTTACTAGTACACCTTGTTGCCACTGTTGTACTAGTAATTTTACTTCCCATATAACCTCGTTATTACCTAATAAAGTTGTTATGTTGAAATTCCAAAATGTGCCTTTTGTCTTTTTCATAAAATTGTAGGGTTTATCTAGGAATTTCAAAATAATGACTTTTTTGATGACAAACTTAGAGAGACTGGGAGGTATAACTGTAGATAGCCAGAGATAGTAAAAGAAAAGCACTGAGAACAAACTGAGTTAATCCCTGAGAAAGTATATATTTATACTACCTTAGAAAATTCCAGAATACATAAATATGTGTTCCACTAACTATCAGATTGATAGGATAATGCCATCACACTACAGGTAGCCTCTGGAAAATTCCATGGTACACTCATAAGAAAATAAGAGTGAAAAGGGCAAATAACATTTTAGTGTTATGTAAATAGTTCTAACTGCACAAACTCCTTTAAAGAGTTTCAGGAACAGTTAGAGACTCCTACATCAAACTTTGAAAACTGCTGGCTAATATTCTTTCTAGAAAATTCTATAGGTTAGAAAATGCTACATTATGATGTGCTAAAATAAGCTTCTTGGTCCTAGTTTTTCCCTTTTTTCATGGTTAGAAATCCAGGGCTCTTCAAATCTGCATTGAAACCGAAAGAACCTTTTTAGTCCACCAAAAAGAACTGTGCATTACAACCTTCATTCAATGCAAGAGCCAGCTGAGGTGAAGTCGCCAGAGGCCAAGGACAGAAGCCGGGAGTAAAGCATCACCACATAGCCTTCAATCACCACCGGTTTTGAATTGTTTGATCAGGCCATTTCTTATGGCCTTTTCATCTATCGTTTTTATGCCTCTCTGTTTCTTTTTTCAAAATTTGGTTTTTGTGTAATGTTGCTGGGTGTTCTGTCCTTGATTTCCTTGTCACACAAGTGAAGGAAGTGTTCCATCTGATATGAAGCCACATGTCAGCACCTGTTTTCTGGACTGATTAGTTCATCATTTTCATTTCTGTTTGCCAACACTGCAGGGTCTTTTCTGTCAACAGCAACAACACATCTGTGCTCTCTGTGCCTGGTATTCACTTTCATGGATGTCAAAATCCAGGGTCTGATGAGTGCCCTTGAGGTTCAGCCCATCACTTAAGCAGTGCTTCTGTTTCAATGCCTAATTTTTTGGCTAACTGAATTTGTGGTTAAGCCTTGTTGAAATATCAAATTTTACTGACTATTTGGGTGGATGATCTAATGAGAAAATGGAGGTAATTTTTCTCCAACACTAGGAGAAAATTATGCTCTTACCACATTTGCAAAAGGACATCTTGTTTTAGGCTCAAACATCAGTGTAATCCATTTACAATCTCATCTGACACAGTAACTATGTATTAAGACCCCCACCAGTCATAGGCATTGTGTCTACATTGGGCTGAGATCTTTGAAACTTAAGCAAAGGATTAAATTTGGAGACAGAGGTAACACATGAAAGATTGGAACTCCTCACTTGGCTAGTGCCGGTGACGTTAGGTTTTTGTGGCACTTTAGTAAGCATAGTCCATAGGTATTTTCTTTAACTATGGTGGTTTACTCAATTTATGTTGAGCTAGGCAGAATATCTTTTATAATCATGCAGATGTGTTTTAACTGATATGGCCTAAGTAGCTTTAAGCCTCAGGTTCCAGTATGCATGTAAGACTTTAACCTCGGTAGATCACTGTAAGGTTTGGTACATTATTTGAGTAAGTGTTGTTTTTATACAGGGAAGGGTGCAGGTGCAGATTGTAACAAATGTCAGCTGTAAGGGCTTAGTGTACTGGCTAAATGTAACTGACCTTGAACTACATAGTGCTCCTTAGTTTGTTATTGTAGGCAAGGTTAGAATAGAAATAAAATCACACACATACAAAATATCTTAAATCATAAAAATATCAGACAAACCAAAATTGAGGGACATTCTAAAAAATATTGGGCCTTTTTCTTCAAAAATGTTAATGTTAATGTTATAAAAGAGAAAATGAGTCTAAGTATCTTTGCCAGAGTAAAGGAGAATAAAGAGAAACAAAAACTAACACGGTGGTTAATCTTGGATCGGATCTTGTATTGAGAAAAAAAAAATTCTATAAAGGAAAATGTTCCTTTAATTTAGAGAAAGTTGAGTATGGATTGTATATTAGATAATAGTATTGAATTCTAAATTTCCTGAAATTGATAAGGTAGCTGTAGTTATGTAAGAGAATTCCCTTGTTAGGAGATACATTATCTATTCTACAGTTTTTAGAAATAAAACATCTCAATTTTTATACTTTATTCTCAAATGTTTTCTCAAAATTAATGAATATATTATATATTTACATATAGATGTGTGTGTGTGTGTGTGTGTGTGTGTGTGTGAAGAAACAGGAAGAGAAAGAATAGAGTAAATGTGGCTAAATATTAACAATACGCAAACCTAGATGAAGAATGTCTGTGTGTGTGTGTGTGTGTGTGTGTGTGTTCCTTGTAATATTCTTATAATTTTCTTTCTGGGACTGAGTTTTTTAAAAAATAAATTGAACAATTGAAAAACAGTCTCTTTCTCTTCCCCCAGAAAGGCTTATTTGCCAGCCAGCATTGTAAAAAATTAATTGCTGTTTTTACCCTGTTTTTAAATCAAATATTTGGCAGGGATATGGGCCTAAAACTGGATTAGCAGTTGAGATGCCTCTGCTTCAGATCCCTTTTGAGGTTCTAGTTTTAAATCTTTAGTGCCAAGCCTTGTTTGGTACAGTTACAACATCTTTGCCAAATTCAAGAATCACCCTTCATCGCATGATTATAACTTGTAATGGATTTTTCCTGTTATACAAGTTCTGAACTTGATTTCAGTCAACCGAAGTGGTGCATCCCCAATAATGTGAAATATTTTGTTCATAAACAAATAAAAAATGAATGAGCTCCCTAATTTTAAATATAATATATTTTACTTGGTAAATGTGTAGCACGAAATCAAAGAAATTGTGGCAAATCCAAAGATACCCAAGGTATTTAAATATATTGTGTTTCTAACAATCACATTTGCCTAAAAAATAAGGGAAGAACTGGCATATTTAAAATACTCTTCAGTATTCTCATTAGAACAGATGCACAGAGAAGTATCTGAGTAAATGAAGGGGAGTAAATGAATGTAAGCTAACTAGCTTGAAGAAGAAATAAATTTCTTTAGGGTTTCGAAATGATAAACATCTTAGAGGACACATTATTCATAGATGGAAAGGAAAATGAGATTTTAACGACTAAGGGAGATATAGGAAAAAGGATAATCATAGCTATATCTAGTTATTCTTATAAAGGGCGTTAGAAGAGAGGGAGATGCTGTTATAAGCAGAAAAGTGAACTGAAATCCAAAGTAAACAGCAAAAGAAAACATGCAAATTCTCAGTCTATCAGCTCCCCAGAAGGAATCAGGTTCTGGGGAACTACTGAGAAATATATTCTTAAAGCTGCAATTCGAGAATTCAGAGTAAGAAGAGTTACATATACTACCTATACTCCCAAGAGCTAAACTAGAAAGTTACAAATTGCACAGGATTGGGATGGAGCTATCAGGAAGTTCTATTAGAATACAGACTTTAAGAACTTTTGGGTGATCTTCAAGTTGTCAAACAATATTGTGGTTAGCTTGCAGTTGCTGAGTGTGCCCTAAGAAAATTATGCCCCCAAATTCTGAAAATATAACTCTGGGGTAGACATAGCTAAGATAAGGCAGATTAAGAGGACATAAGAAAGTCAAAAATAAATTGACATAAGACCTAGGCAAAATACATGACCAATGGGGTAATAATCTCTGGGCGATATTATCCAGCTCAGAGAAGTAAAACTGACAAGATATATTTCTTCACTGGTTGCTTTGGTATGCTCAGAATTCATTGACTTCATATATCTCACTATAGGACAATAAAAAAAATAAATAAGAGGAATATGTAGAAAAGTAAAGTTTTCTCTCTTTGGGAATAAGGAGAAGAGAAGGTAAAATGAAAGAAAGTTTTTGGTTCCATCTCACATTACACGTATTAGGGAAACTAAAAGACCAGTCCACGAAGCAGGTAAAGCTATTATGAACACAATTGAGCCCTTCCTAAAAGGTGTGTATAAAAGGCACATAGGGAAACAATAGAGAAAAAATAAAACACTGGAAGCAAATCTTTTTTTTTTTTTTTTTTTTTTTTTTTTTTTTTTTTTTTGAGACGGAGTCTCACTCTGTTGCCCGGGCTGGAGTGTAGTGGCCGGATCTCAGCTCACTGCAAGTTCAGCCTCCCGGGTTTACGCCGTTCTCCTGCCTCAGCCTCCCGAGTAGCTGGGACTACAGGCGCCTGCCACCTCGCCTGGCTAGTTTTTTGTAGTTTTTTTTAGTAGAGACGGGGTTTCACCGTGTTAGCCAGGATGGTCTCGATCTCCTGACCTCGTAATCCGTCTGTCTCAGCCTCCCAAAGTGCTGGGATTACAGATTTAGTGAAAGAAAGTTTCAAAACGTTAAAAAATAAGAAAACAAATGATTTGATGATTGCAAAAGAGAGGTCTTTGGTCATCACTGGGTCCTTAGAGTAACAAGATTTCTTCCAGAATCCACCAAGCATGATTATCTGTATGGAACAAATGTGATCAATAGGAATGTCTTTCCAAGAAAGCGAGTTTCTGAAGTGTAAGAAATCCCATAACAAGACTGTCAATAGCTACCATAAAATTTAAAATGCCTTTTCAAAGGTACCAAGAAAGCTGTCACTAAACTGACCCTATACTCATTTTAGTACTGGTACCAGAAACATGGGAGCCAATGGTAAAATGAGAATTAATAAGTTTCGAATATGCTAGATGGAAAATAAAGATGACTGTGATGATTGCAATTAAAAAAACTGCAAAAGAATGTAGTGATGTCTCAGATATCATTCTTCACCAACAGAGGATAGAATGCATAGATAGAGTTTATTCTATCTATGATAATTCACATAATCGTAAAATGACTCTCCTTATAGATTTCTTCCTATTGAGTTTTTATTCACAACTTGTGCTATTAGGACAATGGGCCTAAACTGCCTATCATTCGGAAGTGGCCAAAACAACAGAGAAGACAGAGTGCCTGTCTCCACCCAATCTCAGATAACTTTGAGTCTATGCTTTAGGTTCTAAAATACTATTGTGACTCTAGAGGTTAGGAATACACTTGTTACTTGTCTGAAAAATTGAGACGTCTGTGGTAAAATTTTATTTTGTTTCTGCTTCTGGGCATGATTGAATAACTACTCGTCTAGCCCTCCCACTATAAACAACTATGAAACGGGATGAAATATATAAAATGGCAGTTTCAGATATTCAACAAAACTCCACATAAGATTGTGAACCCCAAATAAGAGAAACATCAGGTAAGACCCTTAGTCACTCTGGCTTTCTGTCTGCAGTCACTCTCTGTACTGTAGCACAGGAAGACATGCCAACCAAAGCATGATATTCTCACTAAGCTGGTAAGACAGATACCAGAGTTTGGTGATGATGAGACAGATAGGATGCATGGGACATGATGCTGAAGAGAAAAGTACTGTGCAGAACAGATGCACCACAAACTCACAGTGGTGCTCTAAGGTCTTTGATCAAATATTTGCATATGAGCTGAGGAAATCTCCTTAAGGGCTATTATAGAATGATTTCTAAGGAAACGTCAGTTGAATGGAAATTCTTGAGATCATACCAAAAGTAGAAGTTGTAGGCAGACAGAATAGAGACCTCAGCAAACACCTTGAATATTCAGATGATACTGCAGAATAGCAGTAAGGCCACTCTAGCCTGAGTGTAAAAGATACTCATGACCCACCTTAGAAAACTTTAAAACATGCTTGTAAAGCATCTAGTTGGTTCAGTAAATTAACTGGATTCCAGATCAAAGCACAGCACTCTTTAAAAAAAATATAACATAAGCCACAGTTACTTATAACACACTATCAACAGTAGCAAGAAAGCAAAACAAAACAAGATACTACAAATGCAAAGGAAGAGGAATATATTACCTATAACTAGAAAAAAACTAGCAATTGAAAACAGACTCAGAGATAACAGAAATGTCAGAATTAGCAGACAATGACTTTAAAAGAGCTATTACAAATAGTTTAAGGAATTAAAAGAAAAAAATGAACAAGAGGTAGGAAATTTCAGAAAAGAAATTGATGTTATGAAAAATGAAAGTTCTAGAATTGAATATTTCAATATTTAAAATAAAGAGATTCTCTTTATAGCAGATTGTGTAATGCTAAAAAAGTCAGTAAACTTGAAGATAATAAAATATAAATTATCTAAAATTAAGCACAGAGAGAAAAAATGCTGAGAAAAGATTAACAAAACAAGCTCAAGCAGTTTAACAAGCAGGTAATTGTATTTCTGGAAGAGACAGATTGTGGCGTAAAAATTTTGAAAAAATAATGTCCAGTAGCACATTTTAATGAGGGATATCAAGCTACAGATACAAGCAGGTTACTGAATTCTAAGTACAATAAATAGGAAGAACACCATACCTAGGTAAATCATAGTAGCATTGCTAAAAAACGATGATGAAGATATAATTTTTAATCATTTAGCAGAAAATATATATTACATCAAGAAAAACAAAGGTACATTGACTGCTGAATTCAAGCCAGAATCAATTTAAGGAAGAGAAAAATGGAATGACACCTTTAAATTGCTAAGAGAGGAAAAAAAATAACTGCCACCCAAGAATAAAATACCCTCCGCATGGAAATCCAGTTGAAATCCAGATGATTTCACGGGTGAATTCTATTACACATTTTAGGGAGAAATAATACCAATATTACTAAATGTTTTCAGAAAATAGAGGAGGAAATAATATGTTCCATTGCTTTTCATGAGGCTGAATGACCCTCATATCAAAACCAGAAAATAATCTTACAAGAAAAATAAATTAGTGATTAATATTCCTTTTGAACATGCATGCACAAATATTTAATAAAATATTAGCGTATTAAATACAACAACATATAAAAGGATAATATATTGTGTCCAAGGAAATCCAGGTTGGGTTATCATTGAAAAATCAATGTAATTTACCATATTAAATATGAATAAAAGGGAAAATCTAGATAATTATGTCAATGGAGGCAGAAAAACATAATAAATCCTCTTTCACCACTTCTATTCAAGATTCAGCTGATGATTACTATTGCCGCAACAAGGCAAAAAAAAAAAAAAAAGTCATAAGTCCTATAGATTGTAAAGAAAGAAATACAACTCTTGAATAGAAAAGCATGATGGTGTCCATAAAAATCTCAGTGCATCTGCAAAAAATACTAAATCTAATAAGTGAATTTAGCAATGTGATAAGATTCAATATTAATACACAAATTTATAAAAATTTTATTAGCAGCATACACATGGAAAATAAAATTTTAGAAAATATTATTTATAACAGCAAAAACAAAAATATGCTTTTAAATAAATTTATTAAAAGAATGCAAAACTTCTATTGACAACTGCTAAACATTGTGAGACAAATTTTTAAAAACCTATATAAATGTACATGTTCGTAGATCAAAAGATTCAATAATGTCAAAATGTAATTTTTAAATATTGATCCATTGATTCAATACAATCTCAATAAAATTTCCAGCAGACTTCTAAAAATATAAATTAACAAGCTAAATCTAAAGTCTAATTGGAAATTCAAAGGACTTAGAATACCAACACAATTTTTGAGAAAAGAGAACTAAGAATTGTTCTATTTAATTTCAAGATATTTTGCAAAGTCATAGTAATCTAGACAGTTTGATATTAGCATAAAGATAAAAAATAGATCAGTGAAAAAGAATAGAGAGTCTAGAGATATACACACATTTGTGTGGTCAACTCATTAAAAAAAATTGTCAAAGCAATTTAATGTAGAAAGGAAAGTCTTTTGGCAAATTGTAATAAGACTACTGAGAAGACATAAATTAAATCTTTATTTTACTATAATTATAATTATAATTATTATTATTATCATCATTATTATTTTTGAGACGGAGTCTCGCTCTGTCGCCCAGGCTGGAGTGCAGTGGCTCAATCTCGGCTCACTGCAAGCTCCGCCTCCCGGGTTCATGCCATTCTCCTGCCTCAGCCTCCCGAGCAGCTGGGACTACAGGCGTCAGGCAGCACGCCCGGCTAATTTTTTGTATATTTAGTAGAGACAGGGTTTCACCATGTTAGCCAGGATGGTCTTGATCTCCTGACCTCGTGATCCGCTCGCCTCAGCCTCCGAAAGTGCTGGGATTACAGGCGTTAGCCACCGTGCCCAGCACACCTTTACTTTATAGATCTAAATATAGACCCGAAAACTGTAAATCTTTTTTTTTTTTTTTTTTTTTTTTTTTTTTTTTTTTTTTTTTTGAGACGGAGTCTCGCTCCGTCGCCCAGGCTGGAGTGCAGTGGCCGGATCTCAGCTCACTGCAAGTTCCACCCCCCGGGTTCCCGCCATTCTCCTGCCTCAGCCTCCCGAGTAGCTGGGACTACAGGCGCCCGCCACCTCGCCCAGCTAGTTTTTTGTATTTTTTAGTAGAGACGGGGTTTCACCGTGTTAGCCAGGATGGTCTCGATCTCCTGACCTCGTGATCCGCCCATCTCGGCCTCCCAAAGTGCTGGGATTACAGGCTTGAGCCACCGCGCCCGGCCGTAACTGTAAATCTTTTAGGTGAAAATATAAGAATGTTTTCATGACCTTAGGGTAAGTAAATAACTTTTAGATAAGGCACAGAAAGCAATAGCCATAAAAACTGATAACTTACATTTACTTAAAAATTAAAATGTCTGCTTATCAAAAGGCAGTATCAAGAAAATGTGTAGTCAAATCATAGAGTGGCATACAACAGTAAGTACATATTTGGGCATACATGCACACACATTAGTTTCTTGGTTCCTTGAAAAAAAAATCAATAAAATTAATTTAAAAACTTGCTACACTGACTTTTAAAGAAACCACAAATTACCAATAGCAGGATTGAAAGACAAAAACTATCTCTAGTGCCTAGGGTTGTTATTAAATATATGATAAGAAAATATTAAATACACATACTTGCATCCAGAGTATATAAAGAATCCCTACAAGTCACTAAAAAAATAAAGTAACCCAACTTTTTAAAAAATGGTTTAAATCTGTAAACTTCTATCTCAAAAATGATATGTGAACAGCCAATAAGTATATGAAAAGGAATTCATCATTTTTCACACATTAGAGTAATTAAAATATAGAAGACTGAAAACATTGTGAGAATCTGGAGCATCCAAGTGTCTCATACATTTCTGTTGTAAATAGAAAATAATATGATCATTTTGGGAAAATTACATACAACTACCCTATATCCCAGTAGTTCTATTCCTAAGTATTTATTTGAGAGAAATGAATATACCTGTCAACAAAAACACTTGTATCATTCGCTCATAGCAGTTTTATTCATGACAGCCAAACCTGGAACCAACCCAAATGCCTATCTACTTAAGAATGAACGCATACAATGATAATATATTTATAACCTACTAGTCACCAACTTAAAAAATGTGAACTACTTAAAATATGCACCACATGTTGTCCTGAGAGATGTTGTGCTAAAAGAAAACAGTCATACACGAAAGCGTGCACATTATTTCTTTGATACCTTTTATGTGAAGTTCTAGAACAGGAAAAACTAACTTATGGTGAAATAAATCAGAATATTGCTTGCTTTTGGAGACAGGAAAGTGTGAGTGGACTTGGATGATACACAAGGGAACTTCTTGGGGTGAGGATAATATCTGCATATTTTTAGGGGACGTAGATTACCTGGATGATAGCATTTGTCAAAACTCACAAAATTGTAATGCAAGAGCTGTGTGTTTCACTTTATGTCAATTGTATTTCAGTAAAATATTTTTAAAGAATGAACTTCAGAAAGATATTTGATAATGATGTGTCTTATGACCAAAATTGAGATGGGTACACTATATTGCTATTGTCAGGTAGATTTGTAGCTAATTAAACTTCAACCATTGAATGATACACTGGGGTCTAACTGAAGTGAGGATAGGAATGATTTGCCCCGTAGTCCTGTTATAATTATTTTTTTCTCTCCTTATTTTAAGAGTGTTTTGAGTTAATATATGGAATGCTACTGCTTATTTGAGATACCTACAGCTGAGAAATTTGACTCGTGTATTGGATGATGCAATTGAAACAGAAAATGTTATTATGCAACTGCAACAGACACCATGAAATTTTAGAGACATATAGCCTTACATTTACAAGGGAAAATATTTACCCGAGTAAAAGTTAGTAGGATCATGTCTTCATGCTATTCATTTGATAAAAAATATGTAATTGTCTATGCATTACTGGAAAACAAATCCTCCATAAGAAATAGTAAATATCTGATCTGTGAGAAAAAAGAAAAATAGAAAGGACTCCTCACCATAAAGTGAGAACTTGGTAGTTGGAAGAGTTTTTGAGGAGTTATGATTTTTGTACATTGAATGAGAGGTTGGACCAGGTGATGAGTGGGTTTCTTCAAATAATATTTTTATTCTTCTGCAGTCCTAATCTGTCTCAACTTTTTTTTTTTTTTTTTGAGACAGAGTTTTTCTGTTGTTGCTCAGGCTGGAGTGCAATAGCACAATCACCGCTCACTGCAACCTCTGCCTCCAGGTTCAAGTGTTTCTCCTGCCTTGGCCTCCCAATAGCTGGGACTACAAGCGTCCACCACCATGCCCTGCTAATTTTTATAGTTCTAGTGGAGATGGAGTTTTGCCATGTTGGCCAGGCTGGTCTCGAACTCGTGACCTTGTGATCCGCCCACCTCGGTCCCCCAAAAGTGCTGGGATTACAGGGAGTGCTGCCTTTCCCCGTCCACCATGTGAGGACACAGGCGTGCTCAGCCCTGGCTCAATTTTTGATGAGTATACTCTGTGAATAACTTACTCAAAGCCAAGAAAGCAATCATACCTTTTCTCTTTATGAGCATAATCTGTGGGTGGGCATGGTGGCTCACACCTGTAATCCCAGCACTTTGGGAGGCCGAGGCGGGCGGATCATGAGGTGAAGAGATCGAGACCATCCTGGCCAACATGGTGAAACCCGGTCTCTACTAAAAATACAAAAATTAGCTGGGCTAAATTTTTTAGTAATTTAAATTACATGCCTGTAATCCCAGCTACTCGGGAGGCTGAGGCAGGAGAATCACTTGAACCAGGGAGTCGGAGGTTGCAGTGAGCTGAGATCGTGCCACTGTACGTCAGCCTGGGCGACAGAGCGAGACTCCATCTCAAAAAAAAAAAAAAAAAAAAAAAAAAAAGTAAAACTGCGACAATGATAACAATACTAATATTGAATTACACTAGATGTTGCTATACACAGTTGAATTAAATGGAAAGAATCAACCTATCAATAGATGATATCAAATATTTATATTGAACAAAAGTACAAGAAAATGTGCATTTGTGAGGCAAGAGAGGAGAATAGAAAAGTGGGCCCTAAATTCTGCATGTTGGAGGGAAGAGAAGACAAAAACAGTTGTGAAAGAGTTGCCTTCTACCTTTGAAAGAGGCTAAGAATAAAATGCACATTATATCTGCCAGATATCATTTGATGTTGATGCTACACCCACCTTTCAAAGTTCTCCCTTTTACTACAGTGGCTAAAAAAATGACACTTAAAATGACATTTAAAAAATAATGTTGGGGAACGTATTTAATATTTGGGAGGTGGAGGAAAAAGAGAAAAGTCATAATTTTCCTGTAGTAGCAACGGGAAGACATGGAATAGAGAAATGGCAGATGTGAGATTTTGCTAGCAGGTTCCAGCTGTCCTCTTGAGAATGCCGCACCTAGACTTTTCAGGAAATTGAGATTATTGACAACACCCTTTCTGCAATCCATTCTTTTATGGACCTCCTGAAAAGATAGAAGTGGTTCTCATACCTTCACTCTTCCAGAGTTTCCAAAGGTTATGTAAGCCTCTAATTCCCTGTATTAAAAGGGATTTCATACCTTTCTTCATGCCTTTCTTTTAGTGGTGGCAGACCTCCTATATACCTGTACCAATAAAGGAAGCTTTCTCCGGACTCTAATTCCTTGCATTAGAGGCCTTATCACTTGACATATTTAGTGCAGTTTCCTTACCAAACCCGGACTACTTCAACCTAAGAGAATTAATATAAGTTTTAGAGTTTTTGATAATTCAGGAATTTTATTTATTTTAAAAGCACCTATTATGCCAAACACTATGCTCTTGGGTATAACTGTGCACTCAGAGATGATGTGACTCATGTTCTCATTATATTTTCATTTAGTGGGAAAATTAGGCAGTTAAAACTGGCTCTAAGAGCATCTCAGGTGGTTCTAATGCACAGTGTTGAGAGCCACAACTGAATTTTATGTTTCTTCTAAAACTGCTTTGCACCTGAATTACTTATTTCTTTTGATGGCATATAATATGGTCTGAATGATTGTGTTTCCCCCAAATTCCTATGTTGAAAACCTGATCACCAAAGTGATGATATTAAGAGGTGAAGCCTTGGGGAGATGACGAGGTCATGAAGGCAGAGCCTCCAGAGTAAGATTAGTGTCCTTATCAAAGAGACCCACCCCAGAGAGCTGCCTTTCCCCTTCTACCATATGAGGACACAGTGAGAAGGCAAATTTGTTGGTTGGCTGAACACTGTGTGTTTTGGTCCTAAGTAAAATCTATTACTTATTTGTTCAATGGCTGGACAATTTGAAGAGTAGGAAAGATATAGAGAGGATGTTTGGATGTTAGTAAATACGATGAGTTCAGAAGAATGCCAGCCACATTGAGTAGAACAATAGAGATGGAGGCAAATACTATTTGTGCTTGAAAGTGCATATGCCTCTTCTTCAACCAGGCCATTATTATTGGAAAATCGAGTTGATCTATTCAAGAGTTAAGCTGGATTTGGATTTTTTTTTTGCTATGGCTACCCTCACGGTTCCTCTGAGGCTCTGTCTTAATGTGTGTGCTCCACCCTGAACTTTCTGCCATCCTGATTTGCCTATATTACAGAGGGGTCTCTTGCCACACTTTTGTCCTATCTCAGTATCAGACTGCTATTCCTTGGTACTTGGTGCTTACTGGGCTGATGAGAAGGAGGTTCTTTGCTATCTAGTTCAGCTAAATGGAGGTAGGCTTTGTGTGCCTGGGCTTTGTGGTGGGATTTCCACAGTGTTCTTGCCCCTCTTCCACATGGCAGCCAAACTCTGTCTATTTTCTGTATGGGTCATGGGCAGGTGGAAGTTTTTTGCTCCTCCTCCAGTAGTAGGAAATCTTTAATAGTTTTATAGAATTTTAGATAGAGGACTTTTGCCTACTGCTTCTCCATGGGTAGAGGGTGCTTTCCATACTTCCTCCAGGAGCAATGACTCTTCACTCCTGTTGACAGGGTTTGTTGCCCTTTCTTTATTTAAGGCTTTTTCCCATTGAGAGAAGGATCTAAGCATGGGATGGGGCTTCATGCCTTTCCTGCTGTGGCAGCAGATCTCCTTCTAAACACCTGCACCCTGAAGGTAGCTCTCTCTGGACTACCTACCTGCTCTAAGTCTACAGTGAATAAAAATTTCATTTGCCTCTAGGCTTCCTAGTGGTCTATACAATAGTGCTAGCCCACATTTAACTTATACATCCTTTCAAATTTTAGCTGATTCAAGCCAAAAGAACAAAGCTGAGGCATTCCATTACTCAACTTGAAACCATACTACAGAGCTACAATAACCAAAATAGCATGGTACTGGTACAAAAACAGACACATAGAAGAATGGAACAGAATGAAGAAGAGCCAGATATAAAACTGCACATCTACAACCGTCTGATCTTCAACAAAACTAACAAAAATGAGTAATGGAGAAAGGACTCACTATTGAATAAATCATGCTGACAACTGACTAGCTGTATGGGGAAGATTGAAACTGAACCCCTTTCTTACACCATATACAAAAATCAACTCAACATGGAGTAAAGAGTTAAATGTAAAAACCAAAACTATAACACTACCTAGGTAATACCATTGCCTGGAAGACAACCTAGGCAATACCATTTTGAACATAAGAATGAGCAAAGATTTCATGACAAAAATGCCAAAAACAATCCCAACAAAAACAAAAATGGACAAATGGGATCTAATTAAGCTTAAGAGCTTCTGCACTGCAAAAGAAACTATCAACAGAGTAAATAGACAGCCTAAAGAATGGGAGAAGATTTTTGAAGACTCTGCATTTGACCAAGATTTAATATCCAGCGTCTATAAGGAACTTAAATTTACCAGAAAAAAAACCAGCCCTATTTAAAAGTGGGCAAAGTACATGACAGACACTTTTCAAAAGAAAACGTACAAATGGCCAAACAAGCATGTGAAAACATCACCGATCATTAGAGAAATGCAAATCAAAACAATGAAATACCATTTCATACCAGTCAGAATGGCTATTATTAAAAAGTTAAAAAATAACAGATACTGGAGAAGTTATGTAGAAAAGGGAGAAGTTATGTAGAAAAGTTATGTAGAAAAGGGAGCATTGGTGGGAGTGTAAATAAGTTCACTCATTGTGGAAAGCAATGTGGCGATTCCTCAAAGAGCTAAAAACAGAACTTCCATTTGACCCAACAATCTCATTACTAGGTATGTACCCAGAGGAATATATATCACTGTACCATATAGACACATGCATGCATATGTTCATTCACAATAGCAAAGACATGGAATCAACATGAACACACATCATTGACAGATTAGATTAAGAAAATATGGTATATACACACCATGGAATACTATGCAGGCATAAAAAAGAATGAGAGAATGTCATTTGCGGGAAGATTGAGGCCATTATCCTTAGCAAACTAACATAGGAACAGGAAACCAAATACTACGTGTTCTCACTTACAAGTGCTAGCTAAATGATGAGAACTCGTGGACACAAAGAAGGGAACAATAGGCCCTGGGGTCTACTTGAGGGTGGAGAGTGGGATGAGGGAGAGGAGCAGAAAAAGAAATGACTATTGGGTAGTACCTGGATGATGACATAATCTGTACAACAACCTCCAGTGACATGAGTTTACCTGTATAGCAAACCTGCATATATACCCCTGAACCTAAAATAAAGGCTTAAATAAGTTTCTTTTTTTTTTTTTCTTTTTTTTTTTTGAGACGGAGTCTCGCTCTGTCACCCAGCCTGGAGTGCAGTGGCGCCATCTTGGCTCACTGCAAGCTCGGCCTCCTGGGTTTACGCCATTCTCCTGACTCAGCCTCCCGAGTAGCTGGGACTACAGGCACCCGCCACCTCGCCCGGCTAGTTTTTTGTATTTTTTAGTAGAGACAGGGTTTCACCATGTTAGCCAGGATGATTTCAATCTCCTGACCTCGTGATCCGCCCGTCTCGGCCTCCCAAAGTGCTGGGATTACAGGTTTGAGCCACCGTGCCCGGCCAGGCTTAAATAAGTTTCTATGGGTTAACTATGTTAAATCTTTCACTCTAAGTAAAATAACTTAAGTCAACTCTAAATAAAATTATGGAGATTGCTAAAAAAATTTCTGGCTGATTTCTTCCTACCTACCTGTATAGCTGCTACATAAGTCTTCTATTGTCTTCCACCGATGATCTAGGCCCAGTGTCCCATCTGTCCTTGGATTTCAGGCTGCTTGGTTTTCTTAAAATTCAGCTACCTTATGGGTTCAAGAAAAGGTGTGACTTAATTTTTTCTCTTACTTTTTCTTGTTTTTAGCATAGAAGCAATGCTTTTTCCAACTTTCTCTATTCTAGAGTAAAACCTATTCTGGCTTTAAAAAAATAACTATCCAGGGTTAGAAATAATTTGTAGAGATAAAAGAAAAAAAATAATAATCAGTATGGTGGAAACCAGAGGCCCTAAAACTTATATAGAGGAAATTGACAAAGGTCTTCCAGAATAATCACAATTAGTGAGCAAACAATGAAGAAAGGATTTGAGTTCATGTGGGAAAGAATATGTTAGTGGCAACCCTATGATACCCATGAAATATTTTCTTTCTCTATCAGGGACTTCTAGGAAATAACAAGATGTTCTGGTCAAAGTCCTTTTTAAACTACCAGCAGAAATATACTACAGAAAGTCCTTAAATATGAAAAAGTTTTAGCAGAGTACATCTAGTCTGTCTAGGTTGCAATTGTACATATCCCAAGAATTCATAGATATATGGGTCATAGCCCACTGGAAGATATCACATAAACTAGATAATAAGTGAAGTATTATTGAAAATATAGGCTAGTAGTGAACATGTAGTATTTGGTTTTCAATAACCAAAATGGCTCCTTCTATAACAAGCAATATTATGGAACTATTGCCTAGAACATAATATGTTTAATAAAAAACCTGAACAGTTACTAATGGAACTGTACTGATTGTTTCAAATCTTTCCAAAGGCAATGAAACACATTGCCAATGTATTGCTATCACCCGTATCTTTTTAATTACTAGCAAAGTTCAATACTGAATAAAATATCTGATTCTTGGAAGTCAGATTTTACAGGCCAAACCATTTCTTTTTAATCTCAATAGGTATTCCTGATTTCAAAGTGCATACATGTTCTACTGTCCAGTAATGCCTGGCATGTAATCATTGAGTCAAAATTCAGAATTTATGTCATTTTACCACACAAATTCTTTAGTCATATTTAGGCAGTTTTCATTTGCTCCTCATTTTGAAATAGTACCACACACTTGATGGTATGATCTGTGGCTAAAATTCCTGCAGATTAAAGCTATTAATTTTTTGAAGCAGAAGGAGGGGCTACTCAGAGCAAGTCCTGATGACAAAACTAAAGCTGAATAAAAACTTGATTAATTAAGGTACAACTAAAATTAAGATCTCTGTATATATTTTACATTACTTATGCTTTTAAATAGGACCATTTGTTTCACACATCCATTGGTCTTGATTTCTTCAGTTGTTCACTGTATTTAATATAATGACTTTGTCTTTAATAAGTATTTGGTTTTAATATTGGATACATATAGTTCTCTATTGTTAAAGAAATATTATTTTTGTTATTCTTTTTTGAGGGAAGATAGTCTTGCTCTTTTGCCCAGTCTGGAGTGTAGTGGTGAGATCTTGTTTCACTGCAACCTTCGCCTCCCAGGTTCAAGCAATTCTCTTGCCTCAGCCTCCTGTGTCACTGGAATTACAGGTGTGCACCACCACGCCTGGCTAATTTTTGTATTTTTAGTAGAGATGGGGTTTCCCCATGTTGGCCAGGCTGGTCTCGAGCTCCTAGCCTCAAATAATCTGCCTGCCTTGGCCTCCCAAAGTGCGGGGATTACAGACGTGAGTCACAGTGTCCAGCCTGTTATTCTTGAAGGATTTTATTGTTATGTTTTTCAAACCAACTACTTGAATTGATTACATATTAATTTGGAAAGCTCTCTAAATTAAGCAAACTTCATGCCTTGTCTTAAGGTCCTTTATTTCCACACAATCACACACAGACACAGATACAGACATATGCATTTATTTTAGAAACCCTCATAACTTGACCCTTTGCAGCCCCTGGCCTCACATACAATTTTTTTTTATACTGATAAAATAAATCAGGCCATCCAAATAGCCTCAAAAACAAATCAAACTGATAGATCCATTTGTATTGAACCTGTCTAGAGGAGCTTGAGAGTGCTGAGAGGAAAGAGATTTGGGAAAACAGAAGTGCAGCCAGGATTGTGAGTTTCAGTATCGTCTTCCTTCCCGGAGTGACTGTGCCTATGCTAAACAAGCATAGTAATGTTTTCTGCTTTCTCGCTCAGTGATAGGGCTTACCAAAAGCACCCCAGGATGGCTTTTGAGCCGTTTGTTTACCCGAAAGCTAATAATCAGCCAGTATTTTGACAATAGCTCTGGAAAACAACCAGTTTTTCTCTGAGTCAGAAGACCTTTTCAGTTGTCTTGAATAAAGTTCATATGAGAATCGTATTTTATCCCTGATGCCTTTAATTGGTTTCTTATCAGATAATAGAAAGCTTGACACATTATATTTTTTGACTTCAGAAAGTTTTGCTCAGAGTCTTTAGATAAAAACTAATTAGGTCATTAGAAAGAAATTACTAAAACCCACTGTCTTTCTATAGAAAATATAAATAATTTGGAATCAGAAGACCAATTGTTTTCTATTTGTTATCTTTATGATCCCAAGTAAGTCTGCAAACCCTTTAACTTCTCTGTCTTGCTTTTTTTAATCTGTAAAATGGGAAGAAAATGCCTGATTTGCCTATTCCATAGGGATGTTGTGAATATCAAATTAAAGAACGTGCACTGATACGGTTTGGCTGTGTCACACCCAAATCTCATCTTGAACTGTAGCTCCCATAATCCTCACATGTCTTGGGAGGAACCTGGTGAGAGGTAATTGAATCATGGGGGTGGTTAGCTCCATGCTGTTCTCGTGATAGTGAGTGAGTTCTCACAAGATCTCATGATGCACAAGGGGGTTTTCACCCTCTTCCCTCTGCACTTCTCCTTCCTGCCACCATGTGAAGAAGGATGTGTTTGCTTCCCCTTCCACCATGATTGTAAGTTTCCTCAGGCCTCCCCAGCATGCTGAACTGCGAGTCAATTAAACCTCTTTCCTTTAGCAATTACTCAGTCTTGGATATGTCGTTATTAGCATGTGAGAACAGACTAATACATGCACAGAATTCGTGATAATGGGAACATGTATAAACATGTTTGATTCATCCACTTGAGTATTTACACTATCCCTTGATCCATCACTCATTTTTTGATGTGTTCCTAAATTAGAGTTTTACCCAATTAAATCATGTCTTCTCTTACAGTAAGAATGGAAAAGAGATTTCCTCTCATATATCAACATGGTGATAGTGGCTGCCTAACATACTACATTGAGTAGGATTCTGAAGAAGTTTTAGGTCTAATAGGAATAAGTATTATTTATAACTAGTGTCATCTCCCATGGGGATCAGTATAGAAATACAAGTAGCCACAGCACACATTTGCAATAGCTTCTTTAAAGGTTGAGGCAGTTATTCCAATAAATCTAGATACCATTTGCCAACTAAGGACCAACATTAACACAGAAGCATAAAAGATTTACATGACTTAGTATCAATGTCTACCACCTGGCCAAGACAAACCTGACAGTCTTTTTCAGGATAATTAATAATACAACCTCAATACAACCTCTTTGTATGAACTTAATAAGCCGATTTTTAAATTTTGAAATAGAAAAGGGAAGTTGAATACTAGAGTGATCTAGCTGTGATGCTTTAAAACGCAAGGTGAACTTGGGTCCTCTGACCAGCAAGGTAAGCATCCTCCATTTTGCTTCACTCAAAGAGAGAAACTTTCCATGATAAGGGACTGTCCTTTAGTAAAGGGATATGAATAGATAATGTGCGTCTTCCTGTGAGAACCCCCTAATGTGTTGTCAGGGACCATAAAGAACAAATTCATATCATTGCTTTTTTTTTTTTTTTTATAAGTTCAAATTATTGTTATTGTATGGCAAGAAAATCAATCCCAAGATGTTGTCTGCCAATGTAATCTGAGGAAAAAGTATGTACAGTTTTGACAATTAGCTCTTAAAATGAGCTATTAAAAAGTGGTACATGTTAATATATAGACACATACTCTGTGGACTCTACCTCATAGATACAGACTGACTCCAAAAGATATGATTGATACATTTTCCTTGCAAACATTGATTCATTCATCCATTTATTTATTCAACAGATAATATTTGAGCATTGACTGTATGCCAAGCATTGTGCTGGATAATGGTAGTACAAGGGTGATTAGGACAAGCTTGTTTCCTTATCTTTATGGTACTTACCTCCTAACAGAGAAACAATCAGTCAGGTAATTACATATGTGGGACCTGCTACCAAGAACACAGTACTGTATTCTAAGAAGATCATAATAGAAAACCTTAATTCTGTGAGAATAAGAGAAGTTAAAGCTTAAAAGGTTCTAGTGACTAACAGGGTGGAGATATAGAAATATTCTCTAGATGAGAGATCAGAAAGTGAAATGGTTAACATAGCTAACTGAGCCAGCCAGCCTTGATTTAAAAAACATGGACAGGTGAATATGTTACTTAGAAATTGAATCACTTAAAGTGATAACTATATATTTTTTATACTGGTATTTTCCTAATTTTCACCCACAACTAGGAAATTTTGAGTGTCTGCTGTCTAGATTGACTTCAGAAGCATAATCCTTTTGTCTGGATTCTCCCTTCCCATTGTGCCCCCACCCCTTTCGAACATGAGTCATCAAAACCTCATCTATAACGAGAATCTGAAACAGGCTTTTCACACTCCTATAGAATAATGTCAGCTGCCCAGAAATCTATCCACATATCCTTAAAATGCATACACATCATCAAAGAGAATTTAAAAACTTTTACTAGGGCAGCCTACATCCAAGGACTGGTTGACATGGTAATAAAAAGACTTCAAGTCGACACAATTCTAAATGGGTTTTAGAGTTCCTTATAGGGTTAACTGAGATCTTCAGTGAGTTTGCCTCACAGTCCAACTTCTCCTTCTGTTCAATCCTGTTTCCTTCCCTTCCCTTCCTGAAGTGGTGAATCTAAGCACTGCTAAATCAAGCTCTTGCAAGGTAATCTCTGTGCTATATACTGAAATATGTCTTCCCCAGATTCATACGTTGAAGGCCTAACCCTGAACATGAATATATTTGGAGATAGATTAAAGTTAAATGAGATTATAAAGGTGATATCCTAATCTGATAGGACTAATGACCTTATAGAAAGAGTAAGAAAAAGATTCCCTCTCTCTCTCTCTCTCTCTCTCTCTCTCTCTCTCTCTCTCTCTCTCTCGCTCTCTCTCTGCATGTGGAAAGACAGACGAAAAGCAACAAGAGCAAGCCAGGAAAAGAATTATTAGAACTTGGCCTTGCCAGCATTCTGATCTGAGACTTCGAGACTCCAGAATTGTAAGAAAATAAGTTTTTGTTGTTTAAGCCACCCAGTCAATGGTATTTAACTATGGCAGCCCAAGTTAACACATTTCACCTCAGCATCTACTCCCCAGAAAACCCAACATGTGGCAGTCACTCTGTCACCACTGACTATAAGACTAGGATACAGTCACATATAGTCACCATTGCCTATACATCTAGGGTTATTTCTTGGACTCCAATGAAAATGATAGAAGCCATTGAAGCACATGGATTATATACATAGAGATTCCAATATGTTCAAGTACTTTCTGAGTTAAAACTTGAGCTTTCTATTGAGAAAGCATCTTCTCAACCTGAATTACTCCAACAAGATAACTGCCTGGTGAGCACAAGGCTATTCATCATATTCATGACATGGAGAGATGGTGCTGCTGGTCCCTGAGTTTCTGGCAGGTGGAAATGGGGAGATTGTCATTTCTAGTATGTCATGTCCCCAATGGTGCTGAATCACTTGAAATTCCAAACAGCTGCATTGTCTCCTCTAAGGTTTCTTACCATCAGAATGCAAGGAACTGCAGAGCTCTGATACAGGCAATAAGGAGAACCCACTGAGCCAAGAAAACAACAAATAGCTTTGTAGAATCCTCTGGAAATTTAGCATTTCCAGTGAAAGCCTTGTCTGCTCTGAGGACTGTCCTTCACTCCAAAATATTAGGGATGGGTAAGGTGTCTATGGGAAAACAATAAAACCTGAACCTTGCCTTGTAATCACTGCTTCCTCACTGAGATTTCTGAAGCAGATTTACACAAGGACCAATATCGCAAAGAGAAATAAAATACTACTTCATCTTTAAAGCTGGGCTAGCACCTCACACCATAATAAGGACTCTCTGGTGTTGGTAGATTAAATTGATCCAGTTGACACTGGAAGCTGAAGCAGTATCTCTTTCTCCATTCCAAACCCAAACACAGATTTTTACATTGTATTTCCTTTAGTTAGAAGCAAGAGGAAAAAAAAATAAGAGAGATCTGATGGAGCCTGAGCACACTTCCGATCATATTGCTCTCTCTATATGGAAAGGCTTCCTTAAACAATGCTCCACCCTACAGCCTCCACTTGCCATTTAAGACTCTCCTGAGTGAAGAGTTCCTGATTTCCACAGACAGAATAAGTTACTTCTTACTTTGTGCCTTCCACCCTACATATGTCCTTACTGCATGTTTCAGCCTCTTTACAATTACTTATTGGATTATTTTAATCACTGAAGAGTGAGTTTCTTAGAGGCAGGGACCACATCTTACTATGTCAGATTAATCTAACATAGGACCTGACAAAGTACTGTATATCCAGGTACCTGAAATCACATGTCATCTAGCCCAAACCTTTCTTTCCAGCCTCAAATCCAACTAAGCCCATCAGTCCTTCAATTACCCATATTGCCCTGCTTTATCCACAACACAAGACTCTGACCTGCAAACATGATGTATGTAGCCATACCCTCAAGCTTTCACTTACATAGTTCCCCATGCCCAAAATGTTCTCCAATCATGTCAAACTGTAAAATATCATCATCTGCCTCCAAAATCTTTATTAAATACCTTTTTTTTTTTTTTTTTTTTTTTTTAGACAGAGTCTCACCCTGTCACTCATGCTAGAGTGCAATGGCACAATCTTGGCTCACTGCAACCTCCACCTCCCCAGTTCAAGAAATTCTCCTGCCTCAGCCTCCTGAGTAGCTGGGATTACAAGTGCACACCACCACACCTGGCTAATTTTTTTGTATCTTTAGTAGAGATGGGGTTTCTTTAGTAGAGATGTTGGCCAGGCCGGTCTCGAACTCCTGACCTCATGATCCACCCACCTCAGTCTCCCAAAGTGCTGGGATTAGAGGCATGAGCCACCACTTCTGGCCTTAAATACCAGCTTCTTCACATAGTCTCCTCATTGCTTTCACGTTATCACAATTATTTCACATTGACCCTTTTTGTCCACAGGCATCATATTTGTCTGTTATGTTCATACAATACAATGAAGTGGTTCTCAGGAATAAAAAAAAATGACTTGTCAATAATTGCACCAACATAGATTAACCTCAAAATTATACTGAATGTAAGAAGCCAAGCACAAATGAGTGCCTCCTGTATAAATCCATTTATATAAAATTCTAAATACTGGAAACTAACATATAGTGACAGAAGACAAGTCAGTGTTTACCTGTGGCTGTGGGTTACAAAAGGGCATAAGAAAACTTTCGGAGTGATAGAAAATACTTTTTTTCTTGATCGCGGTGAAAGTTTCATGGGTCTATGAATATGTAAAATTGCATCAACCTGTACCTTTTACATATGTACAATTGATTGTACTTTAAATGTGCTTCAGTAAAGTAGGAGGAGAAACCCTCAGTGTTTCCCTATCACCAAAGAGTAAGATAAAATCTGAGTCACAGGATATCTGATATCACTTTGGCTTCCTTGCCAGCCACTTTCCACATATATTTTGCTAGTAGGACTGAACTGCAGCTAATCCCTTAAACACTTCTCTTCTTTGTCACATGTTGGTCACATGCTTTGTGGTATAGAATGACTCCTCTCCAGAAAGCTCATCCTTTCTCCTGTCCACCCAGAGAAAAACTATTTATCTCTCAAAATTCATCTCAGTGACTGGTATATGCAGTAGTTACTTAGTAAGTAATGGCCCAGTGCATGATTGCACTAAGGTATCAACTCCTCTAGGAAGCCTACTTTGACCCTTTACACATATCTCCTGGAGTTAGTCTTTCAGCAATTCATTAGTACCACGTCTTTTTTTAATGTCTTTATTTTATTTTATTTTACTTTAAATTCTGGGATACATGTGCAGAATGTGCAGGTTTGTTACATAGGTATACATGTGCCATGGTGGTTTACTGCACCTATCAATCCATCTTCTAGGTTTTAAGCCCCACATGCATTAGGTATTTGTCCTAATGCTCTCCCTCCCCTTGCCCCCCACCCCCTGACAGGCCCCAGTGTGTGATGCTCCCCTCCCCGTGTCCATGTGTTCTCATTGTTCAGTGTCCACTTATGAATGAGAATATGCAGTGTTTGGTTCTCTGTTCCTGTGTTAGTTTGCTGAGAATGATGGTTTCCAGCTTCATCCATGTCCCTGCAAAGGACATGAACTTATTCTTTTTTATGGCTACATAGTATTACATGGTATATGTGTGCCACATTTTCTTTATCCAGTCTATCATTGATGGGCATTTGGGTTGGTTGCAAGTCTGCTATTGTAAATAGTGCTGCAATAAACATATTTGTGCGTGAATCTTTACAGTGGAATGATTTCTAATCCTTTGAGTATACCCAGTAATGGGATTGCTGGGTCAAATGGTATTTCTGTTCTAGATCCTTAGAGAATCACCCACTGTCTTCCACAATGGTTGAACTAATTTACACTCCCACCAACAGTGTAAAAGCGTTCCTATTTCTCCACAGCCTCACCAGCATCTGTTGTTTCCTGACTTTTTAATAATCACCATTTTAACTAGCATGAGATGATATCTCATTGTGATTTTGATTGCATTTCTCTAATGACCAGTTGATGAGATTTTTTTCCTGTTTATTGGCTGCATAAATGTCTTCTTGTGAGAAGTGTCTGTTCATATCCTTCACCCACTTTTTGATGGGCTTGTGTGTTTTTGTCTTGTAAATTTGTTTAAGTTCCTTGTAGATTCTGGGTATTAGACCTTTGTCAGATATATAGATTGCAAAAATTTTCTCCCATTCCATAGGTTGCCTGTTTACTCTAATGATAGTTTATTTTTCTGTAAAGAAGCTCTTTAATTTAATTAGATCCCATTTGTCAATTTTGGCTTTTGTTGCAATTTCTTTTGGTGTTTTCATCATGCCTACATCCTGAATGCTATTGCCTAGGTTTTCTTCTGGTGTTTTTATGGTTTTAGGTTTTACATTTAAGTCTTTAATCCATTTTGAGTTAATTTTTGTGTAAGGTGTAAGGAAGGGGTCCAGTTTCAGTTTTCGGCATATGGGTAGCCAGTTTTCCCAGCACCATTTATTAAATAGGATATTCCTTCCCCATTGCTTGTTTTTGTCATGTTTGTCAAAGATCAGATGGTTGTAGGTGTCTGGTGTTATTTCTGAGGTCTCTGTTCTGTTCCATTGGTCTATATATCTGTTTTGGTACCAGCACCATGCTGTTTTGGTTACTGTAGTTTGTAGTATAGTTCGAAGTCAGGTAGCATGATGCCTCCAGCTTTGTTCTTTTTTTCTTAGGATTGTCTTGGCTATATGGGCTCTTTTTTGGTTCCATATGAAATTTAATGTAGTTTTGTCTAATTCTGCCAAGAAAGTCAATGGTAACTTGATGGGGATAGCATTGAATCTATAAATTACTTTGGGCAGTATGACCATTTTCACGATATTGATTCTTCCTAGCCATAAGCATGCAAGTTTTTTTTTCCCATTTGTTTGTGTCCTGTCATATTTATTGAGCAGTTGTTTGTAGTTCCTGAAGAGGTCCTTCATGTCCCTTGTAAGTTGTATTCCTAAGTATTTTATTCTCTTTGTAGCAATTGTAAATGGGAGTTCACTCATGATTTGGCTCACTGCTTGTCTATTATTGTTATATAGGAATACTTGTGATTTTTACACATTGATTCTGTATCCTGATACTCTACTGAAGTTGTTTATCAGCTTAAGGAGTTTTTGGGCTGAGATGATGGGGTTTTCTAAATATACAATCATGTCATTTGCAAACAGAGCAATTTGGCTTCCTGTCTTCCTATTTTAATACCTTTATTTCTTTATCTTGCCTAATTGCCCTGGCCAGAACTTCCAATACTGTGTTGATTGGGAGTGGCGAGAGAGGTCATCCTTGTTTTGTGCCAGTTTTCAAAGGGAATGTTTCCAGCTTTTTCTCGTTCAGTATGATGTTTTCTATGGGTTTTTCATAAGTAGCTCTTATTATTTTGAGATATGTTCCATCAATACCTGGTTTATTGAGTTTTTAGCATGAAGGGATATTTAATTTTATCAAAGGCCTTTTCTGTATCTATTGAGATAAGCATGTGATTTTTTGTTATTGGTTCTGTTTATGTGATGGATTACATTTATTGATTTGTGTATGTAGAACCAGCCTTGCATCCCAGGGATGAAGCCGACTTGATCGTGGTGGATAAGTTTTTTGATGTGCTGCTGGATTCAGTTTGCCAGTATTTTATTCAAGATTTTCACATCAATGTTCATCAGGGATATTGGCCTGAAATTTTTCTTTGTTGTTGTGTCTCTGCTAGGTTTTGGTATCAGAATGATGCTGGCTTCATAAAATGAGTTAGGGAGGAGTCCCTCTTTTTCTATTGTTTGGAATAGTTTCAGAAGGAATGGTACCAGCTCCTCTTTGTACCTCTGGTAGAATTTGTCTGTGAATCTGTCAGATCCTGGGCTTTTTTCAGTTGGTAGGCTATTAATTACTGTCTCAATTTCAGAACTTGTTATTGGTCTATTTAGGGATTCGACTTCCTCATGGTTTAGTCTTGGGAGGGTATATGTGTCCAGGAGTTTATCCATTTCTTCTAGATTTTCTAGTTTATTTGTGTAGAGGTGTCTATAGAATTATCTGATAGTAGTTTGTATTTCTATGGGATCAGGGGTAATATCCCCTTTATCATTTTTTATTGTATCGATTTGATCCTTCTCTCTTTTCTTCTTTATTAGTCTAGTTAGCAGTCTATTTTGTTAATCTTTTCAAAAAACCAGCTCCTGGATTCATTGATATTTTGAAGGGTTTTTCATGTCTCTATCTCCTTCAGTTCTGCTCTGATCTTTGTTATTTCTTGTATTCTAGCTTTTGAATTTGTTTGCTCTTGCTTCTCTAGTTCTTTTAATTGTTATGTTAGGGTGTCAATTTCAGATCTTTCCAGCTTTCTGTTGTGGGCATTTACTGCTATATAATTCTCTCTTAACACTGCTTTAGCTGTGTCACAGAGATTCTAGTACGTTGTCTCTTCTTGTTGGTTTCAAAGAACTTCTTGATTTCTGCCCTAATTTCATTATTTACCTAGTAGTCATTTTGGAGTAGATTGTTCAATTTCCATGTAGTTGTGCAGTTTTGAGTGAGTTTCTTAATCCTGAGTTCTAGTTTGATTGCACTGTGGTCTGAGAGACTGCTATGATTTCTGTTCTTTTGCATTTTCCAAGGAGTGTTTTACTTCCAACTATGTGGTTGATTTTGGAATTTGCGCTATGTGGTGCTGAGAAGAACGTATATTCCATTGATTTGGGTTGGAGAGTTCTGTAGATGTCTATTACGTCTGGTTGGTCCAGAGCTGAGTCCAAGTTTTGAATATCCTTGTTAATTTTCTGTTTCGTTGATCTGTCTAATATTGATAGTGGGATGTTAAAATCTCCCACTATTATTGTGTGGGCAGGTCTCTAAGAACTTGTTTTATGAATCTGGGTGCTCCTGTATTGGGTGCATATATATTCAGGATAATTAGCTCTTCTTGTTGAATTATTCTTTTTTATCATTATGTGATGCCCTTCTTTGTCTTTTCTCATCTTTGTTGGTTTAAAGTCTGTTTTGTCAGAGAGTAGGACTGCAACCCCTACTTTTTTTCTTTTTTCTTTTTTTCTTTACATTTGCTTGGTAAATTTTCCTCCAGTCCTTTATTTAAGCCTATGTGTGTCTTTGCAAAGAGATGGGTCTCCTGAATACAGCATTCTGATGGCTCTTGACTCTTTATCCAATTTGCCAGACTGTGTCTTTTAATTGGGGCATTTAGCCTATTTACATTTATGGCTAATATTGTTATGTGTGAATTTGATCCTGTCATCATGATCCTAGCTGGTTATTTTGCACATTAGTTGATGCAGTTTCTTCATAGTGTCATTAATCTTTATATTTGGTGTGTTTTTGCAGTGACTGGTACCAGTTTTTCCTTCATATATTTAGTGCTTCCTTCAGGAGTTCTTATAAGGCAGGCCTAGTGGTGACAAAATCCCTCAGCATTTGCTTGTCTGGAAAGGGTTTTATTTCTCCTTCACTTATGCAGCTTAGTTTGACTTGATATAAAATTCTGGGTTGAAAATTCTTCTCTATAAGAATATTGAGCAGGGTGCAGTGGCTCACACCTGTAATCCTAGCACTTTGGGAGGCTGAGGCGGGCGGATTATATGGTCAAGAGATTGAGACCATCCTGGCTAAAGCAGTGAAACCCCGTCTCTACTAAAAATACAAAAAAATTAGCTGGGTGTGGTGGCAAGTGCCTGTAGTCCCAGCTACTCAGGAGGCTGAGGCAGGAGAATGGCGTGAACCTGGGAGGCAGGGGTTGCAGTGAGCTGAGATGCGTCACTGCCCTCCAACCTGGGCAATAGAGTGAGACTCCATCTCAAAAAAATATATATATATTGAATATTAGCCTCCACTCTCTTCTGGTTTGTAGGGTTTCTGCAGAGAGATCTGCTGCTAGTCTTATGGGCTTCTCTTTGTAGGTAACCTGACCTTTCTTTCTGACTGCCCTTAACATTTTTTCCTTTGTTTTAACCTTGGAGAATCTGACAATTATGTGTCCTGGGGTTGCTCTTCTTGAGGAGTATCTTAGTGATGTTCTTTGTATTTCCTGAATTTGAATGTTGGCCCATCTTGCTAGGTTGGGGAAGTTCTCCTAGATAATATCCCGAAGTATGTTTTCCAACTTGGCTTCATTCTCCCCATCACTTTCAGGTACACAATCATTTGTAAGTTTGGTCTTTTAACATGATCCCATATTTCTTGGAGGCTTTGTTCATTCCTTCTCATTATTTTTCCTCAAATCTTATCTTCATGCTTTATTTCAGTAAGTTGATCTTCAATCTTGATATCCTTTCTTCTGCTTGATTGATTCAGCTATTGATACTTGTGTATGCTTCATGAAGTTCTTGTGCCATGCTTTTCAGCTCCATCAAGTCATTTGTGTTTCTCTCTAAACTGAATATTCTAGTTAGCAGTTCCCATAACCTTTATCAAGGTTCTTAGTTTCCCTGCATTGAGTTAGAACATGCTCTCCTGCCTCAGAGGAGTTTGTTATTACCCACCTTCTGAAGTCTACTTCTGTCAATTCATCAATCTTATTCTCCGTTCAGTTTTGTGCCCTTGCTGGAGAGGAGTTGTGATCATTTGGAGGAGAAGAGGCATTCTGGTTTATGTAATTTTCAGCGTTTTTGCGCTGTTTTTTCCCTCATCTTCAAGGATTTATCTACATTTGATCTTTGAGGCTGATGACCTATGGATGGGGTTTTTGTGTGGGTTTTTTTTGGTTGTTGTTGTTGTTGTTGATGTTGATGCTATTGCTTCCTGTTTGTTAGTTTTTCTTCTAACAGTCGGGCCTCTCTTTGGCAGGTCTGCTGCAGTTTGCTGGAGGTCCACTCCAGATCCTGTTCACCTGGGTATCACCAGCAGAGGCTGCAGAACAGCAAAGATTGCTGCCTTCTCCTTCCTCTGGAAGCTTCGTCCCAAAGAGGTGCCTGCCAGATGCCAGCTGGAGCTCTCCTGTATGAAATGTCTGTTGACCCCTGTTGGGAGGTCTCTCCCAGTCAGGAGGCATGGGCATTAGGGACCCGCTTGAGGAGGCAGTCTGTCCCTTAGCAGAGCTGATGCACTGTGTTGGGAGAATTCCTCTTGTCAGAATAAGCTGCTCTCTTCAGAGCCAGCAGGCAGGAGAGATTAAATCTGCTGAAGCTGTGCCTATAGACACCCCTTCCCCCAGGTGCTCTATCCTAGGGAAATGGCAGTTTTTTCTGTAAGCCCCTAACTGGGGCTGTTACTTTTCCTTCAGAGATGCCCTATCCAATGAGGAGGAACCTAGAGAAGTAGTCTGGTCACAACCACTTTGCCATGCTGTGGTGAATTCCATCTACTCCACACTTCTCAGCCTCCTTAGCAGTGTCAGGGGAAAACCACCTGCTAAAGCCTCAGTAATGGCAGACACCCCCCATCCAAGCTTGATTATCCCAGGTCAACTTCAGACTGCTGTGCTGGCAGTGAGAATTTCAAGTCAGTGGTTCTTAGCTTGCTGGGCTCCACAGGAGTGGAATGTACTGAGAAAGACCACTTGGCTCCCTGGCTTCAGCCCTCTTTCCAAGGGAGTGAATGGTTCTGTCTTACTGGTGTTCCAGGTGCCACTGGGGTATGAAAAGAACTCCTGCAGCTAGCTCAGTGTCTGCCCAAACAGCTGCCTAGTTTTGTGCTTGAAACCGAGGGCCCTGGTGGTTTAGGCATGTGAGGGAATCTCCTGATCTGCAGACTGCAAAAAAATGTGGAAAAACTTAGTATCTGGGCCAGGTAGCACAGTCCCTCATGGCTTCTCTTGGCTGTGGCAAGGAGGTCCCCCCAGTTTCTTGCACTTCCCACCCTGATTCTGCTTGTCCACCATAGGCTGCACCCACTGCCTAACCAGTCCCAACGAGATGAATTGGGTACCTCAGTTGGAAATGCAAAAATCACTCACCTTCTGAGTTGGCCTCCCTGGGAGCTGCAGACCAGAGCTATTCCTATTTGGCCACCTTAGCCCCTTCTCCAAGAACAAGATTATCACATGGTACAACTTCTATTTCTTGTAGCTGTGACTGTCCTTCATTGCTTTATACTAAGTCCCAAGCCTGTTTCCCTACTGGTGAACTCATTGGAGGCTGTGGTAGCAGAATTTTAAGATGGCCCCCAGATTCTTGTCCTGTGTGTTCACAAACCTTCTCCCAGTTATTTAAATCCTCATCTAGGTGTTGCTGTGAAGGCAATTTTGAAGATGTAATAAAGTTTCAAATCAACTGACCTTTAGATAGGGAGATTATCTAAATGGATTTGACCTAATCATTTCAACTCTTTAAAAGCAAAGACTTTTGTCCAGCTGGTTATAGAAGGTGAAGTCATAGATTTGAAGTGTGAAGGATTCATTGCACCATTGCTGGCTAGGAGATGGAGGATATCAAATAGCAAGAAAGGTGGGTGGCATTTAGGTGCTGAGGGAAGCCTCTTCCTGACAGCAAAAAAACTGAGATAAAAAAGATCAATATTTCAACCTGAGGAACTGAAATCAGTCAACAGCCTGAATGAGCCTGGAAGTGGATTTTTTTCCCAGCACCTCAAGATGAGAACTGAGCCTGATGACACTTCCACTTCTGCCTTCTGATACCCTGATCAGGGAGCCCATTCATACTGTGACAGACTTCTGAACTACGAAACTATTAGTTAATATATAGGTGCAATTTAAATCTCCAAATTTGCATAGATTTGCTACAAAGCTACATAAAAATGAGAGAGGGATAGAAATCACATCTTATATATCTTTATAGTCATGGCTTCTGTGTAATAAATTCTCAAACCTGTTTTTAAGAAAGAATGGAAAGAATGATGGGAAGGAAGGAGAAAGAGAGGAAGAAAGCAAGGCAAAAAAATACAAAGGAACAAAAGAAAAAAAAAAGAGAAAAACATTTTAGCTTCTAGAAGAGTGGCTCTCTACTTGAGCTACACACTATCATCTCCTAAGGAGCTTTAAAAAAATATTAATGACTGGGTCCCACCTTTAGCAATCCTGATTTAATTAGTCTAGGGGTGGCCTGGGCATCAGAATTTTAAAAATCTCTGCAGACAATCCTAACATGCAGCCAAGGTTGAGAACTACTGCTCTGGTCACTCTTACGTGAGTTAATGCCTAGGAAACTGCAGCTCAGCCAGGACTTCTGTAGTCAAGACCCCTGTGGAGTCTGGTTGGGTTTTCAAGGTCAACCTCTAGAAAGCTCTTAGTTCCTAACTGTGTCCTATTCCACAGTTAGCTCTTCATAGGATGTTAATGGGCCTCACTCCAGGAGATATTCATTCCTCTCTCACAGGCTCCTTGGGTTAGGTTTAAACCATAATCCGTTGGTATTTTAATAACTTTCCAGCTTCTTCCACATTACAGGATTTTTGGGCCCTGCTGATCACAAAATTTTTCTCCGCAAAGTTCTCAACATCTGTCCAAAGAGAAATCTTCAGTAATGCTCTGATTAGAAAAGGTGAATGTCATTATCTGGGTACTATCCTTATCTATCATCAACACCTAGATATCTTTCTCAGTTTAAAAAAATTAATTTAAGAGCTAATCAGAATTCTTTGAGGTAGGAATGTACAATGGAAAGAAAACTATTCTGGTATTCTGAGCTCCAATTCTGGCTCTGCCCTTTGTTAACTGCATAATATTGGGAAGACAGTTAACCACTATCAATGGTGGTTTGTCATCACTAAAATGGAAGAGTCTATATTTAACTCATATAATTGATATTGACCTTTTTAGGGCTCAAAAAGTACCATTCTAAAGTATGATGCTTTGGCATGCTGAGTACTTTGAACTAAAGGAGGCTGGAAGGCATCAGAAGCAGCCTCAGAAGCAAAGTGTCTCTGATCTTTTCCTGCTTTCCTGTCTCCTGTCCCCTTTTCTCTCCAGAAGCAAGTCATAGGAACCAGAATTTCTCCTTTCCAAGGTGGATCATAGAAACTAGAACCCCTTTCTCCTAAAGCAATGCATAAAACATAGAAATATAATTTTAACCTTTCCCCATCTCTCTGTGTACATGGCCACAAAGAAACTCTCTGACCTAACTTGTCTGACCATAGGTCATAAGACCCTCAAGGAGGAAGGAACGTGGCACAGAGAAGCCGAGAGGAACATAAATGAAGAGGTCTTCTGGGTTCCCCACCCCAGTCTATTATCATTAGGTCATACCCTTTTGGTCCAGTCACCTTTCTACATGGCTATCCATTCTTCATTGAATCAAAGCATAAAAATAGACATTTTCCCCCAGGCCTTTGGCTTTTCATTTATGCCATATGGAAATTGGATGAAATAAATTTGTCATGCTTTTCTCTTGTTAGCATGTCTTTTGTTATAGGAGTGTTAGTCATGACCCTTATGACAGATGAGGAAAAGTATCATACCTTTCTTTTTCTACAGACTCATAACATGATTATATGAAGGTTTTTTTGTTTTTTTTACACAACAGTTTAAATGTCTGTGTGTGTGTGTGTATGCACACATATTTTCAGATTGAACAAATTACTGGGACTTTCTTTAGAAAAAAATGTAAAATATTTTAATAAATGTTTTTCTTGGTGAGGTTAAGAAGGATAGATGAGTAGAATGCTGCACTTAGAATGAATATATCATATATCTAAATGGTGGTAATTCTTAAGTCCAGTTGGCTTTTCAAAGATATCTCAGCAGGAAGAGGGAAAGGGGCTTCCATGTAAGTTTTAAACAAGTCTCTCATAGAGCATATTTTATATGTTAGAAACTAGGTGAATATAGAAATTAATGATCTAATTAAATATGCAGAGCAGCCCTGTGAGGCAGGTATTTTTACTCCCAGTTTTTCAGATAAAAACATTGAAACAAAGATCAATTTCAGATTGGTCAAGGACATGTTAGTCATGGGCCTGAGATTTCAACTCAGAGCTCTTTGGCCTGCCAATAAAACCAACATACATGCTTTGGGTTGCCACGCTTGCCTTGAGACAACATCAAATTATAAATAATAAAATGAACGGAACACTATCCTTGAGGCTAAGAGGAAGTGATGGCAACATGATGGAATAAGGAGTTGTCCATTTCTAATGTGAAACCCAGCAGAGGAAGATTTCAGCAGCTGGAACCATTGGCCAGGAAGGATCAGAGTTCCAAGGGAGAGAGTAGCTGAAAAGAAGATTAAATAGAAAGGCCCTTAGAATGTGCTATGTTATTTTTGCTGCTGTTGTTGTCTCTATGCATTATTGCACTGTTTCTCAAGGTTGAGAGTGCAGCAGAATCCCTTAGAAGACCTCTCAAAACATAGATTGTGAGCCTTGCTCCAAAAGTATCTGATTCTGGGTCTGGGTAAGGCCAGAAGATTCACATTTCTAACAAATTTCCACTGATGCTGATGATGCTAACCTGGGGATCAAAGTTTGGGAACCACTGTACTAGAAACACACAGCTATGTGTGACAGGACCAGCAGATCTCTTTAAACACCCAGGTCACTGCAAGATGGAGTAGAGCAGAGTTTAAGAGTAGGAGCACTGCAGCTAGATTGTGTTGCTTCAAAGGCCACACTATCATTTACCAGATGGTTGATGTTGGGCAATTTAGTTATGTGTGCTCAGAATGGATAGATGATAGATAGATAGATAGATAGATAGATAGATAGATAGATAGATAGATGTTGCCAAATTTATGACACACTGCTTGGAACATAGGAAGCCAAAAGCTAGTTATCATTAAGCATCATGTGTCAGGGGCATGGTGTGGGGGACACAGGGATGACCCACCCAAAACGCTCTTCAAGGAGCACTTGTTGTTCAGTTATAGGGGGTGCTGGCACCAGGCACATTCCAGCTGCCTGTTGCCTCAGCTGCAGAGAGCCACCTCATCTAAGGTAATAGGCTCCTCAGGCAGCAACATCCAATGACTCTTGAGGCACAGGTAAAAAGGCATAGTCATTTCGGTCTAATACAGGATAATTCTGACAGTCACTTCAGATCAGTCTTCCTGTGGGATCACCTAAGACCGCTCAGCCTTCTCCTTTGCTCAATCCTACTTCCTTCCTTTTCTTTCATGGAACTTGTTCCCAAGAACTCTCCCATCTGAACATACTGCACACTAAACTGCATCTCAGGGTTGGCTTCCCGGAGAACACGACCTGCATCATTTTAATCCCTTTGAAGCCAAAGATGTGAGACTTGGGGGAAAGAACACAATATAAAATAAAAACTTAAAGACCAATGCAAGAGTGTTGCATTTAATCATAACAAAATACCTATACAGTCATTGTTATTATCCATGATATAGAGATAAGGAAATAGATTTACAGAAAATCCAAATTCATATTGAGTAATTTTCATGAATGAAACCTGGGTGTGTCTGACTCTGAAGGGTGTGCTCTCATACAATGTACTTTTCTGCTCTGTTTTTTTTGTTTGTTTGTTTTATTTTTTAATTAAAGAAAAATAGAAGTAGCATTTTTCACAATGCAAAGGACGTGGGGCTTAGAAAAAGTTTCCCAGTTCAAGCAGGTGAAGCCCTGCCTGGAAACCTGCAACAACCCTTACAAAAGACATTGTTCTTTAGCGACAGGGGACTTTGGAATTCACTGGTGTTAGGAACTGCTATGTTAATAGTACTCTCTTCACTGTGGGCTCTGAGAAAGGAGGGCTCTGTTATTCATGAAGAGGTGATATTTGACTAGGACCCAGGATCCATGAATTTTTTGAATAGCCATATGTTGTTCATTCAGATTCCACAATAAGATACATAGAAGGTACACTCCAACCAAATGCATGCATTTTATTACCCTGTGGGACATTGGTCTCTGACCCTGTATGAAAACTACAGCACTATTGAGCTAAACAGGAACAACTTTGGCTTACAGTGGGCAGACAATGACAGGCCCAGATCAAGGGAAGACTGTGGCCCCTTGCTACCTTACCCCATACCCACAGTCTAATCTTGGGCCTCTAAACATATGAGAAGAGACAATGGAAGATAAAACCAGAGAAAGAAAACCCAGAGTAAAACCTAAAATCTGGGGCACTTGGCTGAATCCTTTTCCCTTTCCCCCACACCTTATTGTAATAGTACAATCCAGGCTCTGTTTGGTTTTTTTTTTTCTAATAATTATATAGTAGGAAGGCAATATTTCATATTTCCATGTAAAAACTCTGGGGAGGGAAAATAAAGAAATAATTCTTGGGGATGAGACCTTTCCCCCTTAGCAAAGAGAGTCCCTACATAAAACTGACCTTTTTAATCCCTTTGTTCAGTACACCAAAAATTCTACCCCCCCAAACACCATAGCCTAAGAATGTACTTGAACATCACTGTCCCACACTGGCACTTTTCCTTTGGGAGAAAAGAGACAGCCATTTCAATAACACATGGAAGACAGGAGTCCCACAGGTGACAGACATAAGACATATTGCTGGCAAGTGACAATAGAGTCTCATTTTTCTGAAGAAAAGCAGGTGTGAGTTGACTTCCAGATTGACTTATATTTCTATTTTCATAGCACAAATACTCTTCTTACCTCCATCTTCCCTTCCTTTTCCCTCCATTGTTGTTCACCTCCCTCTCTCACTTCCTCTCTTTATTCCTTGCATTCATCTTTTCTTTCTTCTTTCTTTCCTTACTGCCAGTTCCTTCCTTCCAAAAGCATTAGCTAAGTATCTTTGAGAATAAACACTGTGTAAAGGTTAAGACTAGAGTTAAAATAAGAAGAACATCTGCTTTACACATTTACTATGGGACCCAGTACAAATAACTTAGCCTGGGTGACCCTCAATTTCCTTACCTGAAAAATACAGAAGATAATTTTGGTATCTACTTCCATTGGTTGTTTGCAAGATTAAACAAGATAATATGCATAATTTTGTACAATGCCTAATTTGGATAAATCAGTTTAACTCAGTATTTATTATCATTATTTTCAATATTAATATGAATAGAAGCAATAGTAGTGTTATCTATTATTATTATTATTTTTTTTTTTTTTTGAGATGGAGTTTCACTCTGTTACCCAAGCTGGAGTGCAATGGAGTAATCTCAGCTCAATGAAACCTCCACCTCCCGGGCTCAAGAGATTCCCCGCCTCAGCTTCCTGAATAACTGGGATTACAGGCACCTGCCATCATGCCCTGCTAAGTTTTGTATTTTTGTAGAGATGGGGTTTCACCATGTTGGTCAGGATGGTCTCAAACTCCTGACCTCAGGTGATCCACCTGCCTCAGCCTCCCAAAGTTCTGGGACTACAGGCGTGAGCCACCACACCCGGCAAGTAGTGCTATTATTGACCTGACACTGCACTAGGCACTGATGAAAAAAAGACAAATAAAACATGGAAGTGACTTTATGAAACTTCTTTCTTAGTCCTGCCCTAACAGCACTAAACATCACAAATGTCTCATGTGCAAAATAAGCTATTTTATAATTCAACAGTCATTCTCAACCCTTGTGCATCAGAATAACCTAGAATGCCTTAAGACTACCTTTACTTGAGCTCTGTATCTCCTCATTACTCACCCCTGGAAATCTGATTCCATGGGTCTGGGGTAGAGCCAGGCACTGTTATTTTTAATAATCTCCATGAGTGATTATGATGCAGACTCACAAATATGCCACCAGGAGTTGGCCAAACCAGTGTGGTAATGAATCTAAATGTGTAGGTAGCAAATCTTCTTTAACAAGTTTAACACCAGGTTTCATTGTTGTTGTTTAAATCTGTAAGATCTTTGGTCATGAGGCACTACAGTGTTATAGGCTTTGGCGTCCAAAAGGCTAGGCTTGCTTTCTAGCTCTTATACTACCAAGTTTTCTATATATCTATGAAACAGGAAAAAATAAGAATAGGATCTATATCATAGGGTCATTATAAGGATAAAACAAGTGGCTGTACAAGGTGACATCAGAGAGGTAGGTAAGCTTTCATTTATCTAGGGTCTTGCAGGATATAGAATGCATGTGGATTTTACATTTTTGGTCATTATTATTATTACTATGCCCAGAAGTGTGCGTATTAAAAAAATCAGAGATTCTAACTGAAGGAAGAAATAACCATGTTTTTCACCAAAAGAAAAAGATTGCATTTATAGCAATTAAATAATTCCCTGTAAGAGTTTGACAAGGTAAAGAGGCGGAAGATCATAATTTAGAAAGTCCAGCTGCATCTCTTTAAAATCCGTTGACTGTATAAATAATTTAAATATAAAAACAGGCATAGCAGTTCTAATCTACAATACATCCCCCCTCCAAAACCCCCTACACACACTGCCAGCCCACCTGTGTTTGGCACATTCCCATGGTAACTGTCATGCTATTTAACTGCTAGATTGTGTTGTTAATATGGTGATTTAACATTTTCCATGTGGGTTAAACTGAATACAAAAAGCTGCTACTGCTTAGTCATGTAGGATAAATTTTCTGAAATTTTCAATAGTAGTACAATCCAGGCTCTGTTTGTTTTTTTTTCTAATAATTATATAGTAGGAAGGCAATATTTCATATTTCCATGTAAAAACTCTGGGAAGGGAAAATAAAGAAATAATTCTTGGGGATGAGACCTTCCCCCCTTAGCAAAGAGAGTCCCTGCATAATCTCCATGAGTGATTATGATGCTCTTCATCATTTTCTTCATCATTTTAAAACAGCTTATTATTATTAATATTATTATCATTATTATTATCATTATTTTTGGTGAAATCAAGAGTTCAGCTCAGAATGGTGCTTGAAATATACTTGTCTCCTAGGGGAATATTTTTTCAAAATGGCAGTCTGACTTTAAGCATATTCTAACCCCTTAGAAAGAGGATCAGGGGAGAGGGGGAAACAGTAGTACAGTCAAAGGCCTGGAAGGAGGTGTCAGGATTGCAGATACGGAACCAAGAGTCTGATGCTAATGATATATGGATGGGAAAGTAGTTGAAAACTTTTACCAAATGATAGTAATAAGACTGGTTATTTCAAAATCACCTGGGGAACTTTAAAAAAGTACAAAATCTCAGGGTCCATCTTTGCCTGTCACAAAGATTCTAATTCCATTGGTGTGGGATGAGGCTTGGAAATCTATATTATTTTAAAACTTCCCAGGCTATTTCAATCTTCTCCACTTTGATAACACTGCCTTCCAGCAGTGCATACTAAAGTATGGTCCCCAGGACACTTGCATAGGATCACCCAGGGAAACTGCTAAAAATTCAGATTTCTGGCCTCCATTTCTGTTCTAGTAAATTACAAAGAAAGGCTACAGGATCAGGAATCTGAATTTTTAATAGCATTCTCTGAGTAAGTCTTATAAAATTAAAATGATTTGCTGCAGAGTTGAATTAACACACTCTGCTTTTAGATGCAAGCAGTTGATTCCTATAGGATCCCCTCAGCCACCTCAGGTAATTGTGCCTTTTAGATTTTACTATTAATTTTCTCACCAATAAGGAGATCCTGAGATCTACAAATTTGTAACAAGTCAGCTACTTGGAGAGCCTTAGGGGTGTCTGCAGCCAGCGGATCACTTTAGATCTGAAAGTCCTGGATATGATGAAAAGTGCAGCAGTTCTGATGTCAGAGCCTGGCTCTGCAAAACTTCCAGGCAGTGTAATCCTATCACAGCAGTAAAGTACTCAACTGCCCAAAGCTTCAGGTGCAATATGTGTTAAGAAGGGAAAAAGAATACCTGGTAACAGGGTTGTGTTACGAGAAACCAGTCCCCTGTCGCACAGTACTGTATGTGGTACTTAATAAATAAGTGTAAAAGAGAGAAAGTGAGGAGGGAAAGAGGGGAGAAACACAAAGAGAGAAACAGAAAAACAGGCACCAAGGCACTTTGGAGACCTTCGGAAATGTAAAGACAGCAAAGATCATTAAGGAGATTTAATGATCTTTTTAGAAGATCATTAGAAGAACTTTCTAGAAGAACTGAAGCAAAGATCATTTTAGAAGACTTTATTGAAGACACTGATATTGCATCCATTAGATCAGAGAAGTTAGATGAAGACCCTAGCTAAGTCTAAGGCTGACTGAGAGCGAAGATATTTCACAAAGCTTTTCTCTGAACCACAGTACTGCAATGCTTTATCTAGGCCACCGCCTTCCAACACCATGGCAACGCATATAACAAAACAGATTGGAGAAGAGGTTGCTGATTCTTATCCAGAGGGGTGGGAGTGCTTTGTCTCCTTAGCTACTCCATGATCCACAGCACTAACAAGAATATCCAGGCTTGAGATTTAAAGATAACAAGTTACCTTAATTTTATACATCAATAGGAAATGGCAATAAGAAAATATACCTTCCCCTGGCTACATTCGTGGTCACAAAAGGCTCAACTGACCACAAATAAAAGTGCTTTAGCTAAGGTATTCTAAGTGATAAGGAGAACAGAGGGACACAGTAAAGGGGAGAATAGAAACAACAAGAAATCTGTCTATGGTCATTCACAGCTATTCTGTTTCAGGAGATGATGTTAGTCAATGTGGGTGGGGTTAGGGCACACATTCAAATATTTCCTGTCTCATTATGTTTCAGTTCAGTTAGAATATTATGAATAATATTTAACAAGCATCATTTGGCCTCTGCAACTTAAACTCATGAATATTTTTCAAGGCAAGAATGAAGACAAATAAAATGTGTTGTTCCAGAAACAAATAATCTACATTCATTTTCTTCCTTTTCCAAGAACCCAGACTGAAAACTTAGGGCTTAGAAAGCACAAATCATTCCCTAGTTATTTGAATCTTACTTTGTAAAACAGCCTTCTGCTGTTTCTTTCAACAGGCATGTACAAAACATTAAAGACCTTAAATAAAGTAAATAAGTTTTAATAAATTAGGAGGATGTCTTTATTGAACTTAATTATAAGCAATTTGCTTTTATCTTACTATAAAATTATTTTCTTTTTTGAATTCCCTCTGAAAATAACCTGGCCTAGCAATCTAGAAGAAACTAAACAAACATTTCCCTGTCAGAGGCCACGAAAGAACATGCCCATGGAACTAAATAGCTGATCACTATGGCATTTCTGAGCTGCTACTCCAAACAAAAATGGATTATTTTTATATCACTTTCTCTTTCCAGGTTAGCAGGGCAGTATCACCTGGGACAGTTACAGATGCTGATTCTTAAAGGATCTATTTATAAGGTACAGATGCTCAGCCCAGGGAGCTCAGCGTTGTGGTCCAGCAGGGAGCCTCAAGTGCTCAGGCAATGCAGTGCAAGTGGCTTCTTCCACCACGGCCCTCCAAGCTCCTCACATCCTATGTGGCGTCTTCAGAGGGGAGATATATGGTAGGAGGAAAGAGTGTACATTTTCAATCAGAACAGCCCCTCCGTTGATGAATTTGTACCTTGAACAATGAGCACTGCCTTCCTCTGTTACTCAGAGCCATGAGTAGTGCACAAGAGCTAGGAGGCTGGGTGAAAGCTGGATGGTGTGGGCTGCATTGCAGACGAGCCTGTTCAAGCCCTGACTGTTGAGCATGAAAATTTATGTATTTATTACCTTTTACAAGACCAACTTCTTATCTGCCCAAGAGAATTTTCTTCTGAAGCATACAAAGAGAGTCAATAGATTCAGGGATACAATCTGTTCTTCAAGCACTGGGCTCCCTTTTATCCTGATGATACAGAAGTTTCCTCTTTTTGAAAAATCTACATTTAAGTGGTGGAGTCTCAGGTAACTCCTTGGATTGAAGTTACTGCTAAAGTTACTCAGGTAATATGACTGTAACGATCAGAGACATTGCCTTCTTCTTATGAGAGGGAAAGGGAAACAACAGAACAGTTACAAAGCATCTTATGTCTGATTGTATAACTCTTGGCTCTGCCAGCTTGCTTGGTCACTCACGGTGAGTCACTTAACTTCTCAGGGCCTCTGACTCAGGGTCGATAAAATGGAAAACGTAGAAGGGCTTACTTATTGGTAAGGTTTGTTTCTGCTTTGAGATTCCAGAAATCTATGTTCTACTCACTTATTTTCTTACCCTACTATTGTTCTATCATCTTGCAGTATTGATAACAATGCCTTATTCAGTGCCATTATGTATTATTTTATTTACACACACACACACACACACACACACATGAATATGAACTAGATGGGATAAGGGTGCCCTCATAATAGATGAAAAAGCTCAAGGTTTAGAGATGCTAAGCAATTTGTTCGAGGTCATGTGGCCAGTAAGTGACCAAGCTTGAATCGAAACCTGTCTGTTTATCTTCAAGACCTATATTCACAGTTTCTATGCTATGTCACCTCTCTTTTTATGGAGTAGTTATTTCATGATGTCTTTCTCTGTATAATGTCTTTAATGGACCAAGTCAACTGTGCAGATATGTTTCTATGGGCTGAGCAAAAAGAAATGGTATCAAACATAGGCAGAACTTCAACTGTTCTGGTTAAGCCTTTACAGGGTCCACCAGGAGGATAATGATTTCCAGTAGCAAATACAGTATGAGTATCAAATCTCTATCCACACATTTCTGTATCTCTATATATCATTGATCTATCCTCTCCCATATCCCCCTGTTGTAGAGGCATTTGCAGCATTCTGGGGTAAAAGTTTGTTTTGAAAATTGATTTAGTAAATATTCTTTTGTGAGTATATTAGCTAACATGCAGATTATTTAGGAAATATATTAATGTTTGAACTCCCAGAATAGAGATTCAAAGCCAGCCATCTAAGAAGCAACAGCTTGACAATTATAAAAGAGGCCAAAGTTTTAAAAGTCAAAGCTTCTCCCATATAAAAACAACGCAGGAAATATTTGAGTATTGATTTAAAAAAATGCTTTAAAAGCTAAATAGACATTTCTCCCAATAGACAGAAGAAGAAACTGATTGAAATCTGTATTAACAATATTATGTTTTGCCAGAGGAAAAACATAGACTGCCCAGGACTAATGAGAATGAAATCAAGCTTTTAGCATTCATACAATAGATGAATTACAATGCTCTGAATTCTGCTCCATTATCTATTATCCCTTGACCCTCACCAGTTCTATCTCAATGCAGAGGGCAGCTCAGCATTTCTCCAGCCAGAAATATAGACTCAATCTTGCAAGAGAATAAGTGAGTGAATTATTTCATAGAAACATTGAATATATCAACATCACTGGATCCTTTTTAAGGATCTTGTTGTTCCTGTTTGTCATTTTCTACTGCACTTTTACATTCTACAATGTTTAAGGACTAGATAATGTTATTGACCATTGGATTTCTCAATAAGAAAATATCTCCTCTAGAAACTAGCAATTTTAGAAAATATGTCTTTCTAAACAGCCCAAGAGAGTTAAAAATGACATCTATGCTTTTCCTTTTTCATTTTTTTTTATAACTAGGGAAGAATGTGCTAATCTGTAAGCTCTGTAAGAACAGGAACTTTTGTCAATTTGATTTATTGATGTTTTTTAAGTGCCTAGAATGGTGCCTGGCATACAATAAGCACTCAAAGAATAATCAGTGGAAAACTGAATAAATAAGCATTATCAGAAAGATAGGCTTATTCCTCCTGAGTCATTTTATGCCCAGTAAGCAAGTCACAGATTTGCTACATTTAGAAACATCTTGCTGTATAAAAATAAAGAAGAATCTGCCTGACATCTTCAGGTCCTGCTGTCGACAAATTCAAATGACCATATCACCCAGGTACTAATTCTTAAAAGTTCCAGGGATAGTAGACAGCTTGTTTCAATGTTATAGTCTCTCTGCCAATACAGAAAGTAATTGGCAGCTTCTCTCAATAGAATACTATCTCCGGACTCATTTAGAAACAAGTAATAGAAGCCATTTCTACCAGCTTAAGGAAAATAAGAGTTTTTATTGTTCAGTTCCAGAGGCAATTTGGAGCAAACAAGGGAAGGATAAATAACCAGATATCATCAGATTCTGGAAACAGAGTCTCTGTCTCTTTGGAAACGTGCGGAGTTTAGTCTCTTATCCCCGTGCATATGCTTTTATTATTCTTTCTCAATTGAGTGAGCCAAGTGCCTATTACAGTGCCAAGCACATAATGGATATGACTAAATATTTTTCAACGAACAAATGAATTGGATACCTTTTGGAGAAAAAATGGCTGCATCTAATGGCTTCTGATTTCACTACTACTGATTCACTAACTTATTTCTTTGCTTCAGAATTTAAAATTCTTAGGAAAATAATCTGGTTGAAGCAATTCTGGCAATGAATTGACCCCTTCTGAGGTAGGGGTCTGTCTCTTATCTAATTAGCTCTTACTAGCGACTAGAGTTAGCCCTATCGCATTAACAGGAAGATAGACTCCCAGAAAATGGAAGATAGAGTCCCAGAAAATGGGACATTGACGCTAAACGGATGTTTTACGAGGTGTCTGCTAAAATGGTGGTCGAGTGTTTGCAAAGATTACAGCAATAATTCCTGTCTGTAGGCAGTATGACTTTGCTGTTCCTACCATCAAGAATGAGAATCTATTTCCTGCCCCTTATATCTGAACTGGATTTGTGACTTGCTTTGAGTAACAGAATTTAGGGGAAGTGATGGTGTTAAGAGTCTGTAAGCCTAAGTCTCAAGAAGCCCACACATGTTGTCATTATCACGTGAAGAATCCCACAATTGTCTGTTGGGTACTGGGGTCTAGGGATGGGGGGAGGTTCCTGTTGTGAGCCAGCAACCATCATCAGTTATGATAGCAAGGCTGTGCTAGGCCACCCTGGCTGCAACTGAGCCATCAGGTGACTGCTGCCATATGAGTGACCCCAAGTGAGATTATTAGAAGTACTATGGGAAAATAAAATCATTTCAAGTCTCTAAGTTTTCAGGTGGTTTATTATGTAGAAATAGATAATTGATCAAACTTCTCATATACTTCAGCAACTTTCATTTTTCTTTGAGTGGCCAAGATACTAAAAGTTGAATTCTGAATTTGTACTAAGGTTTACATTTGTAAATTGCTACTTATTGAGGTCAGTCTAATTTTAAAAAGTAAAAAATTAACTGGAAAAGAATTAAAATATCCTTGGTACTTCAACAGAAAGAGACTTAGGTTTATATACCAGTTCCTATGCTCATAACCTTTTCTGATACTTGAGCTCCCTAGACCTCAATTTGCCAGTTCAATAGGAACAATAATGAGTACATTTCAGGCAAGAATATGAATGTCATCTACTATAAAATATGCACAACCATTGTTGTGGGAGTCCCGTGAAAATGAAATGAGATAATTTATATAAAATGTATGTAAAATGTGTGGTGCAGTGTGTGTTCAATGTAGGCATAAACTCTCTTTCTCAAAGCACAATGTAAAGTCAATTTGTCTCTGACAGGATTTTAGGTACTAACAAATAAGTGGAGAAGTTTTGGGGACACAGATGTGCAAAGAACTTTTAACCAAGAAAGCATGTCTGTGTGTGTCCTTCCCTCTACCCCCTAGTAAGATGAATCAGCTTTGCCGCCCCATCGCAAGATCTCTTTACAAAAGGAAGTGGCAGCCAAGCTTTCCTTCAGACAAATCACACCCAGACAGCAAATAGCTTTACATTCTCCTGAGCTCTGTCCTGGGAAACTGTATCCCATGATAGACTGAAAAGTTTTTTGGTTATCAAGTTGGGAAACGCTTTCAAGTTTATAATCTCTGGGAGATTAATAATTATATTAGCCTTTAAAGGCCCTGAAAAATCCTACAGTAAAAAAAAAATCACACAAAAGCAAAAACAGCAAACCTTGTCTAAACAGACATTTCCCCATTTGTTTTAAAAAGGAAGTTATTTTTACCCTATAATACCTTTAAACATACCACAGAATTAGTGTGTATCGGAAAACACTGTGGACACCCCAAGACCATTTTACAGAGGAGGACGCTGATATCTCAGGGGTACAAAGACTTGCAGGCAGATTACACACTTGAGTCTGCACCAGCCAGTCCCTCATTTGCCTTCTTTGGTAAGGGCTTTCCCCAAAAATTCCTTTGGAGGTTTCTCCTACACCCCATTTATCCTCCCCTGTGTGGTCATTGTCTTGAAGCACATAAAGGGCGTGGAACCCCTTCATGACTCTGCTCTGCAAATGGAGAATCCTCATGAACAGAATAGCAATTCCATTCGGGCAAGTGCAGAGTGATGGTTTGGTTGGCTTCATCTATCTCTGTTAACGACCTAAGCATGTTGTGTGGCTTATTTATTATAAACAGGACACAAAGGGAAACCACAGGCCTTCCCCACAGTCTGGATATTTGCATAAGCTCTGAATCTCTCAACAGAGATGTTTTCTTTGGCTCTGTTGAGTTTTCCTGAGCAGCCAAACGTGACAAGTGTGCTTAACCCATTAGGGAAGACTAGGAGATATAGCTTAGAGAAGATGATGCCAATCTTAGGGGACATCTGAGAGGCAGGACTGCCTGGTGGTTAACACTGTGGACTCTGCAGTCAGATTCACCTAGGTTTGAATGTAAATGCTAGCCTCATCACTAGCTTGGGCACGTTATCTACCATTTCTAACCTCTGTTTCCTCATTTATGAAATGGTGGTAATAAAAATTTTTACCTTAGGTAGTCACTGAGAGTATTAAGTAAAGCCATACATATAAAATACTTAACACAACTTCTAGTTCAGTAAATAATAGTTATTAGTACTAATGTTATTATGGGGAGTTCTGATTTTCTTAACCATATTTATTCATTTATGTAATTGTCTGAATCCTTTCCACATGCCTGGTGCAGTGTTAGTTTGTGAAGATACAGACAAAGGTAATATGCTACCTTTCTATTCAAAGATCTCACTTTGTAGTAAAGACAGAAAAGTCAACTGACAATGACCCGGCTGGTTGCAGATACTCTAGTAAAGGAAAGCTAGCAGGAGGAGTCCACAAGGTCACAGACAGGGAGGAGTAGGCTTCAAGAAGGTGTGACTCTGACTGAATCCTGGAGGATTAAGTGATTTCAGTATCTTGTAGACAGTTGGCCACATAGAAGATGTTTTATACCTAGTGGTCATATAGAAAAAACAGCTGGAGTTAAGCAACTGTGAGGAGGGGCTAAAGCCACATCAGGGGTACAACCAGCTTGAGGGGCAGCATGAGGTCAAGGAGTGTATGACTGAAGCTGCAGGATGTTTCTTCATAGCAGAGCAGAGATGAGGCTGGGCAGTTCATACGGTCTCTATTAGACAGATACGTTTATCCCATGCAGAAGGGCTTGGTGTTTAAATTAAAAGATGATGAGACCATTAGAAGGTTTTAAGCAAGGGTAGGGATGTATACAGAGTTGCTTTATTTTTTTTTTTTTAATTTACTTTAATTTCTGGGTTACATGTGCAGAATGTGCAGGTTCGTTACTTAGGTATACATGTGCCGTGGTGGTTTGCTGCATCTATCAACCCATCATCTAGGTTTTAAGCCCCACTTGTGTTAGGTATTTGTCCTAATGCTCTCCCTCCCCTTGCCCCCAACCCCCGACAGGCCCCAATGTCTAATGTTCCCCTCCCTGTGTCCACGTGTTCTCATTGTGCAACTTCCACTTATGAGTGATAACACGCAGTGTTTGGTTCTCTGTTCCTGCGTTAGTTTGCTGAGAATGATGGTTTCCAGCTTCGTCCATGTACCTGCAAAGGACGTGAACTCACTCTTTTTTTTATGGCTGCATAGTATTACATGGTATATATGTGGCACATTTTCTTTATCCAGTCTATCATTTGGGTTGGTTCCAAGTCTTTTCTATTGTGAATAGTGCTGTAATAAATATATATGTGCATGTGTCTTATAGTAGAATGATTTATAATCCTTTGGACATATACCCCAGTAATGGGATATAATCCCAGTAATGGAATTGCTGGGTCAAATGATATTTCTGGTTCTAGATCCTTGAGGAATTGCCGCACTGTCTTCCACGATGGTTGAACTAATTTATACTCCCACCAACAGTGTAAAAGCGTTCCTATTTCTCCACAGACTCACCAGCATCTGTCATTTCCTGACTTTTTAATGATCGCTATTATAACTGGTGTGAGATGGTATCTCATTGTGGTTTTGATTTGCTTTTCTCTAATGACCAGTGATGATTAACTTTCTTTCATATGTTTGTTGACTGCATAAATATCTTCTTTGGAGAAGTGTCTGTTCATATCCTTCACCCACTTTTTGATGGGACTGTTTGATTTTTTCTTGTAAATTTAAATTCCTTGTAGATTCGGATATTAGACCTTTGTCAGATGAGCAGATTGCAAAAATTTTCTCCTGTTCTGTAGGTTGTCTGTTCACTGTAATGACAGTTTCTCTTGCTATGCAGAAGCTCCTTAGTTTGATTAGGTCCCATTTGTCAATTTTGGCTTTTGTTGCAACAGCTTTTGGTGTTTTCCTCATGAAGTCTTTATCCATGCCTATGCCCTGAATGGTATGGCCTAGGTTTTCCTCTAGGGTTTTTAAGGCCTTGGGTTTTACATTTAAGACTTTAACCCATCTTGAGTTAATTTTTGTATAAGGTGTAAGGAAGGGGTCCAGTTTCTGTTTTCTGCATATGGCTAGCTAGTTTTCCCTGCACCATTTATTAAATAGGGAATCCTTTCCCCATTGCTTGTTTTTGTCAGGTTTGTCAAAGATCTGATGGTTGTAGGTGTTTGGTGTTATTTCTGAGGTCTCTGTTCTGTTCCATTGCTCTATGTATCTGTTTTGGCACCAGTACCACGCTGTTTTGGTTATTGTAGTCTTGTAGTATAGTTTGAAGTCAGTAGCATGATGCCTCTAGTTTTGTTCTTTTTGCTTAGGATTGTCTTGGCTATATGGGCTCTTTCTTGGTTCCATATGAAATTTAAAGTATATTTTTCTAATTTTTCCAAGAAAGTCAATGGTAGCTTCATGGGAATAGCATTGAATCTGTAAATTACTTTGGACAATATGGCCATTTTCATGATATTGATTCTTCCTATCCATGAGCATGGAATTTTTTCCATTTGTTTGTGCCTCTCTTATTTCCTTAAGCAGTAGTTTGTAGTTCTCCTTGAAGAGGTCCTTCACATCCCTTGTAAGTTGTAATCCTAGGTATTTTATTCTCTTTTTAGCATTTGTGAACGGGAGTTCACTCATGATTTGGCTCTCTGCTTGTCTGTTACTGGTGTATAGGAATGCTTGTGATTTTTGCACATTGATTTTGTATCCTGAGACTTTGCCGAAATTGCATATCAGCTTAAGGAGTTTCTGGGCTGAGATGATGGGGTTTTCCAAATAAACAATCATGACGTCTACAAACAGAGACAATTGGATTTCCTCTCTTCCTATTTGAATACTTTTTATTTCCTTCTCTTGCCTGATAGCCCTGGCCAGAACTTTCAATGCTATGTTAAATAGGAGTGGAGAGAGAGGGCAACCTTGTCTTGTGCAGGTTCTCAAAGGGAATGCTTCCAGCTTTTGCTCATTCAGTAGGATATTGGCTACACATTTTGAAAGATCATTTTGGCAAGAGTGTGGAGCTTAGATTGTGAAGTGGGAGCAAGGAAATGAGACTTGGGTCATGCCTAGCTGGGGTAAATGCTTCCCTAAGGAGCTTTCCCTGTGTCCAGGCCATATTAAATCTCCACCAGTGATGTGTTACATACTTCCCATAGCCTATTATCACGGTAACTAATATACTCTGCTCTTCTATTGGGCTCCAAGTACCAAAAGTGCATTAACTGATACCAAGACATTCCTCTTTCCTCACAATGCCTTGCAAGGAACAATTGTCCAAAAATGTTTGTTGAGTGACTGAAAGAATATGCATCAGACAGACTTTGTTCCACCTCTAGATGACTTCTTCAACCAGAACTCCATCCTCATCAGTGTTAACCAATGTCTTAATACCAAGTTATTGTCTCATATCTTAAACCAAAACAGAGATGCCAGGTAAAATAAAAATGCTCAGTTACATTTTAATTTCAGATAAACATTTAGTAATTTTTAGTATGTCCATGCAATGTTCAAGATATACTAAAAAATCATTATCTGAAATTAGAATGTACCTGGAGTCCTATATTTTTATTTGCTAAATCTGACAATACTAAATCAGGCAAAAGCAGTAATGTTAATTATGTCATTTCGGAAACAGCAGATTTTTATTCCTTCCATCTGCGACATATTATTTTACCCACTTAATCCCAGAATTCTTGAGAGTCTCCCTCCTACTTTAGAGCTAGTAATGAATAACTGTGTTTCCAAAACTCAAATCTGGAAACATTACAATGAGTGAACTAAAGTACAGAATATTTCCAAACTCTACCACTTACAAATTTTGTGTGAAATTTCTGTGAATGTCAGTTTTGTAGTTTATTAAATTAGGTTGATGTTTTTTCATAGGGTTATGACTAAGATTAGAAATAATATAGTGAAACACCTCACATAGGCCTAAAATATAGACGACTCATTCAATTGATATTTCCCAGGTGCATATTCTGTGCTAGACAGACACTCAAATCCTCTCTGTTCTCATGGAATTTAAAGTTTGGGGTAGGGATGCTTATCTGATTAATATGGGAAGAAAGATTAGAATCATGGGACCTTTGAAATATTTAGGCAACTTGATTACTATACCCCTTGATTTTCCATTACTCACTCTTGTCTTGTTTTTACATAAATGTATAAGTGCACACACACATTCATGCATTCATACGTATACATACATATATCATGGCTGTTAAAGAAGCTCAGGAGGCTGGATGTAGAGAAATTAGCCAAGAACCAGCAAAAGCAACAGAAAAGATCACTGAGACCTTGTCAGTGGGCACATTTTGGCACCTGACTTCTGATCTGCTTCTCCCCTTAAAGGATAACACTACTCTGTTCCAAGATGTTTTTTGAACACCAATCAGCCCTGCCCTACTCAGGTCCTCCAGCCCAAGTGCCAAGTACAGAGCTATTGCAGCCTGAGTTCGGGGCTTTCAGGACTGGCTTCCAGGTGGCTGCAGCTCCTGGCCGAGGCGGAGGCAGGCAGGATTGCTGGCAGTGCCTTTCCCATTACTTCTCAAGAAGCTGCTCTCATTATTGACCTGAGAGGCCGACCTGCTCTTCCATGCCCTCTGAGGGCTCCCTGCCCAATTTGGACCAAACCTGACCAAGGCAGGGAGCACCTTAACGCTTCTGACCTACCAGCTGGTGAGGTCTAAAATGTGTCTTGTCTTAGCCAGGTGGATCAGGGAGCCCTGACATTGTCCTGCTCTCCATCAGGCTCACAGTGTCCCATCTGTATTTCCAGTCTTCAGACCTTGTTTCCTGATATACTCTTCATTTCCACTGTTGAGATCCTGAACACGAGCCACTATTTACTATCTGCCTGTATCCCCTCACCTTTGCTGGGATCTCAACCCCACCATCCATACGAATAACTGTCTTCTATTGTTAGCTCTTGCATGAAATATTTGCTATTTCCATTTTCAAATCTCATCACAAGCCTTATGAGGTAATTATTATTTTCCCTATTTCTATACGAGAAGACTAAGGTTCACAGAGATTAATTAACTTGCCAGAATAACAGTGCTAGTTACAGATAATCAGGAATTAGGAACCAAGTCTTTTTAACTCCAAAGCTTAAATCCCTTTCCATTATGCCTAACTCACCTTGGGCTAGGATAAACTTCTCCAAATTATGCAAACCACTCACATTAACAGAGCTACCACCAGTCTGATGTTGCATGTTGCCAGTAACTAGGATTCTACTTTTTATGCACTGTGCACCAGACGGAACTATCTTAGACTTGAGTCTGGTTCTCTTCTCCAGGCCACTGTAGAAGTGAAATTTTACTTGATGACCTTCTGTACTAGTCCATTTTCACACTGTTGATAAAGACATACCCAAGACTAGGTAACTTATAAAGAAAACGGTTTAATGGACTCACAGTTCCACATGGCTAGGGAGGACTGACAATCACGGCGGAAGGTGAAAGGTGTACCTTACATGGAGGGAGGCAAAAGAGAGGAAATGAGAGCCAAGCAAAAGGGGTTTTCCCTTATACAACGATCAGATTTCATGAGACTAACTCACTACCATGAGAAGAAAGTACGGGGGAAACCACCTCCATGATTCAATTATCTTCCACCAGGTCCCTCCCACAACACGTGGACATTATGGGAGCTATAAGTCAAGATGGGATTTGGGTGGAAACACAGCCAAAGCAAAATCACCTAATTTTCTAGTCGTCAGCCCTGTAGCTGAGCCAGTACCCCCAGCTCCAGTCTTTCCCCTTCCCATTCTTAGCTCTGTCCATCCTGACTGCTACTAAGATCCCAGCATATCTAACAGCAGGGCTTGCTAGAAAGGTATATTCATGACTCTAAACTGGGGCTAGAGTCCAGGAACTGAGACTTGGCCTTGATTGTGGAGCCCAAAGCCAGAGCAAAGAGGAGCGGAAGTCATCTTCCAGAATGACAGTGGGCTGGGGAAATGAAGAGTCAGATTGAAGTGAGACTGACTCCAATGTGAGGAGCAGAGATGACAAAATGAGTTAAAGATCTGAGAACTGCTGTGGGAAAATGAAGGTTGAGACTGCAAATGTAAAGAGGTAGACAAGATGGAGAGAACTTTCTTGTGGCACAGGTACAATTTCACTGAAGGTTTGTAGTTTTTCCTGTTGCCTGTAAAATATGGCTCCATTTGCTTTTTCAAGTACCGAGAAATACAAAGTGGCGAAGGCCACAGAGGAGGTTTTCTTCAAGTTTAAGACAAATTTACCTCTGGAGGGGCAGAGGTGAAGGCGTGTGTACAGCTTTCAGCTCTCATGTAGCCTAGGTCTTCTGTGGCTGCTGATGCCATGATCAAATCCCTGAGTAACATTAGCACTTTGCTCAGCAGCCTGCAGCACCAGCCTGCTGCCATCTCCCCGCAAAACAGGTGGGTTCTTGGAAGGGACAGACACAATGTACTATTAGTACTGTTCAGTGGAACATAGAAATTATGCCATGAAAACTTAATTGCCAGTTTATTCAGTAATCAGCATTAACATAGAGAATATTTAAAGCTACAACACATTGTGCAGCAGCCAGGAGTTAGGCAGCAGTGACTTCTGGAAAGCTAGAAAATTAAAACGTATGTAGAACGAGGCTGACTGAGTTATTTCAGGCTGTCTTATAATAGGTCCGGGGGAAGGTCCATACTATGGGATTGGCCAGTCTAGAGGCATATTGAGACCACCCCTTTGACTTCCCTTCTGCAAGTTCCCTCAGGTACAATTTGATTGAAGTGAACTCAATTAATTCAGTCATGTCTTCAAGGACTTTGTGATGTATTATTGGGTATGAAAAAGTACAATGATGATTATAATCAGTATATCATGTAATCGGGAAGGAAAACAAATTTGGTGTGATTCCTAACTGTTGAACCTTAGTGGTTTGGCCTTGAGCAAGTTAACCTAATTTTTCTGAGCTTCATTTTCTAATCTTTAAAATGGGAATACACTTATGGGTCTAGCAAATATATTGAAAGTATTAAATATAATCCTAATGGCATATTATAATGCTTAGCACAAACTAGACATTTCTTAAATGGTTTTTTACCAAAATGTAGGACATAACAAACAAAGAGAAAACAGTACATAAGAAAAGCAAGATTAAGATGCTGAAGAAGTTTAGAAGACATAGAAATGGTATTGCTTTGCAAAGGCAAGAAAGACCTAATGGAAGAGGTTATAGAAGGACAAGTAGACATTTTATAGGTGAGAAATTTTGAAAATCATAGCAGATGCTTAAGAATTAGCAGTTGAATAAATAGATTAAAGCATGAAGGTTGGGGATTATATTTCAGGCAGAAGAAACTAGTAACAAAGGCACAAAGTGTGACAATGTGAGATTAGATAAAGGAATAGAAGAAGGATTCATTTGTCTAGAAAATAAAAAAATAATTGAGAGAGAAGTGCAGGAAGTCAGGATAAAGAGATTGGTCACATGTAATATGAACGTGAATGTCAATCCAACTTGCTGATTACTTAGTGCCATAGGGAGTGGAGGAGCCATTGAAAACTTCCAAGCAAAGTGAAGTATAGTTGGAGGTGTCAGTGGCATGGGGGGAAGATTTGTGTGAAGGAAGATGAAAGGTGGGAATATTGGTAGGGGGCTGTTGTCCCAATTGAAGCAAGAGATAATGAGGCCTGAATTAGGATGCTAACAGTGAGGATAGAGAAAAGTAGACAATGTAAGAGGCCTTGTGGAGTGGAACCCACAGGAATTGGTAAGGAGCCGGATATCGGGAGCCAGGCATGCTCTGTTTGAGAGTACTATGAATGTCTCATATGGTAACAGCAAGTAACCTAATTGCCAGAAAGTGGTGAGAGAATCACATACACAGAAAGAGGGCGGGTGGGACAGGGAGGAGGGGAGAGATTGAAAGAGAGCACAGACTGTTATGAGGAGACTGGTAAAAAAATCAGAAAGAGAGCCCCACAGACATTTAGAATTTAACACTTTTGTGGCTAGGTTAGGCTACTCGTTTGGCTGGCTTGTTCATAGCCCGTCTGGCTATACCTTCCTGGGTAATTTGCATTGCAAATTGGCAAATGCAGATTTGAAGAAGTTGAATTTGACTGTGTGCAACCCACAACTCCTAGAAGCCAGGTTTAGACCACTGAGCATTTGCTCTGTTACACATCACCTCTCTCTAAGGCCTCACAATCAACACAGACCGTTCAGTCAATCCGAATGTGTATTCTACTCCCTCGAGCAAGGACAGAAGGGCCCACCCACCAAGGCTCATTCACAGCCTCCAAAGTGGAATGTTCAAGATAAGCAACTAGAAAATGAGAAACAAATATTAAAACTTCTAATTTTTAATGTAAAACGAATTAAAGAGGAAAAAATGCTAATATCTAATACCTGGAATGAGACCAGCTTCTTGATTCGAGTCTGTATGTTGTTAAAAGTAGTACATACTGGAGATTAGGACTTCATAGGTGGAAAGGTTGGCTATGGTGCCTGCACTTGGGGATTGCTTTTGGGATATTGCCACAAATTATCCTTTACACAAGGTAGGTGTACAGAGTAAAATATCTGGTATTAAACGAATCCCACAAAAAGACATGTTTGGCTTATATGACACTCACTGAGGAATTGCACAGGTGAAGGTCATATAAATAATTTATGTAATATTCAACTACAAGAAAATGGTACAACTAAGACTTCTCCCTCCTATCCCTTGTATGAAGCCTTCATTAACCACATCAAAATTTAAAAATTGACATTCAAATCAGATTTGACAACCATTTGGTCAAAATTAGTAAAATTATTAAGAAAACTATTTGCATTCACTGTAATTAGCTATTATGATTTTCCTGGATGTACATTGTGCATGTATTTTATAAGTACACCTATATTGTATGTACTTGCTCCTTTTTATGTATGTGAGGATATGGATCTAAATATATGTATATGTGTATTTATCTTATGGAAAGAGGTGTAGAACATAGCTGTTAATAATTTTCCAACTCTGAGGCACTGTAGCTATTTCAAAATACTAAGATTGAATTTTCTGGAGAGAAGACATTTTTGGGGTGAAAAATGGAGGTATGGGAATGACCTGGGTGGAGTGGACAAATGGAAAGAGCATATTTTTATTATAATAAGAGGAGGAAAACATACAGAGAGACAGGCTGGGATCATTGAAACCAACTAAATCTCCTTTATTTATTTTACCGAGAACCCTAAGTGTCAAGGGTAAGGTGACTCATTTGCTGGAGCTGAATAGTCTTAGCAAATCTGCCCTTTGGCTAAAGAGCTACCAGCCTTTCTCATGATCTAATGGTACCAAGGGCTTGGAAGGGAGCCCTTTAGTGGATGTCATTTCATACAGCATCTTATGCTTTTCTCTTCTCCTCCCACCACCCAGAAGCTGTTGCGATGGACACATTTTTAGAATATTTAAAAATAAATTACAGTTAGTGATAAAACACATAAGCCAGAGAAATGCTGGGCAAGTGTGTTCTTCAAGCTACACAGTCCAAGGCTGCTGAATATAAAAATACTCTATGCCTCCCATTTGGCTAAGTGGGACTTTAGCAACTGGTAATTTTTGCATGTCATAGTCACTGCTAATTGTTGAATTAGAACATCTGTCAAAAATGGGAATATTTTCTTTAGAACACAGAGCAGGGAAAATTAATGCTGCTCCAGTACAAGGCACATCACAACTGTGCCCACTGCTGAATGCAAATACTTCCTTATCCTGGTGATTGCTTACAAAAGGGAAGCTTCCTAGCTGCCTTCCAAACCACCCTCAATTAGAAACCAGGCAGGGCATTTGCAGACTCTGCATATCCCGAGGACAATGGCAACTTGCAAGTGTCTGAAAAGGGTAAAAAACTGGACAATGTATGATTTAGTAAGATGCTTCTCTCCAACCAAGGATGTAGAAACTGTTCTGGTTTAGGCTTGTTCCAGGAAACATGAGTTCTATTTATAGCTTAACTCCACTGAGTCAGAGGATATTTGTGTATTTGGCTTTGAGCAAGTCTCATAACCTCTCTGTGTCCCTGTTTTACTATCTATAAAGTGAAAGAACTGGACTAAACCAATGGTTTCCAAACTGTGAGTTCTTTAGAAGGCTAGAATTTCCTCATAACTACCTTGGATGAGGTGCCTTATCTCTGAGGTGGTGGGATGAACAGGGGCTAGCTCCTCCCCTCCATTGTGATACGTTCAGTTCTCCTTTTATTTATTTTATTTATTGGAATTCAGTGTTCAACTAGGACGGGGGAATAATTTGACAGCTAAAACATTTAGAAGGTCACAAAGGTCCCCGCAGACATCTGCTATGATAGATCAAAGAGGTCCATGCAAAAGCTGGATCACTTAGCATGTTCCATATGTGACCAGACAAGAGTGACAGCATTTCCAGACACACTAGCCTGGTTATAGTCCTCAATCCCAGCTCTGCCAATGCCCTCAGCTCAATACTTTCCATTCTCCCTACAACAAATCCCTTCCCTACTCCTTCAATCTGTGTTTCCTTTTCCCAACTAAAGTTGCAAATGCCACAGGAAGCCATCCAAGCTACCCTATCCCATCTCTCATATTTGAGGACTTAAGCCACTAATATGGATCTGTCATTTACTCCCAGACCACCTTAGATGACTAACTTTAAGTCATGTGTCCCTACCAAGAGTGAAAACCTGTTAAAGGACATGGTCAGCATTATTCACTTTTGAATAATATCCCAGCATAGCCTAGTACTTTAACTGGTACATGACAAGATTCATGAGATTTTGGTATTTGAGTGACTAATTTCACGGAGTAATCAGACTTATAGGAGTAAAAGCCAAATGAAATATCTGGTACCTTATGCGATCCAGAACCAAACCTAATTCTTTCAGCATTTATGTACACGAAATATTCATCCATCCATCCATCCATTCATCCAATCATTCAACATCCATCCATCCACCCAACCATCCATCCATCTTTCCATCCAACCATGTATCTATTCATCATCTATCCAGAAAAGTATTTATTGATCTTGGATTCACCTTAGACTTGCTTTTTTTCTTTTTTATTGCTGTATTTAATCAGTAGCTAGATCATGCCAATATGAACCCCTCCTTCCATATACATATATTTAAGAAATCCATTTCTGCCTCTTCATCCCTCCTACCATTATCCTAGTTGAGGTCTGGTCATCGGGCTGCAATTACCATATTAGTGTCTTAACTTTCCTTCTCCCATCTGGCTCCTCCCAAATTTACAAGAAAAAAACAAACAACCCCATCAAAAAGTGGGCAAAGGATATTAATAGACACTCTCAAAAGAAGACATTTATGCAGACAACAGACACGTGAAAAAAATGCTCATCATCACTTGCCATCAGAGAAATGCAAATCAAAACCACAATGAGATACTGTGTCACACCAGTTAGAATGGCAATCATTAAAAAATCAGGAAACAACAGGTGTTGGAGAAAATGTGGAGAAATAGGAACACTTTTACACTGTTGGTGGGACTGTAAACTAGTTCAACCATTGTGGAAGACAGTGTGGCGATTCCTCAAGGATCTAGAACTAGAAATACCATTTGATCCAGCCATCCCATTACTGGATACACACCCAAAGGATTATAAATCATGCTGCTATAAAGACAAATGTACACGTATGTTTGTTGTGGCACCATTCACAATAACAAAGACTTGGAACCAACTCAAATGTCCATCAGTGATAGACTGGATTAAGAAAATGTGGCACATATACACCATAGAATACTATGCAGCCATAAAAAAGGATGAGTTCATGTCCTTTGTAGGGACATGGATGAAGGTGTAAACCATCATTCTCAGCAAACTATTGCAAGGACAAAAAAACCAAACACCACATGCTCTCACTCATAGGTTGGAATTGAACAATAAGAACACTTGGACACAGGAAGGGAAACATCACACACGGGGCCTGTCATGGGGTGGGGGGAGGGGGCAGGGATAGCATTAGGAGATATACCTAATGTAAATGATGAGTTAATGGGTGCAGCACGCCAACATGGAACATGTATACATATGTAATAAACATACATGTTATGCACATGTTCCTTAGAACTTAAAGTGTAGTAATAATAATAATACAAAGAAAATCTGCCTCCTTTAAAGGTCAACTTCCTAAATCCTATAGTATATTTAGGGTTAAAATAAATATCAGGACTCATAAAGTGGCACAAGATTTATTTATTTATATATTTGCTAATTTTTTCAGTTAAGGGGAGAGAAAAAGTAGCTTTTGTTGAATGACCATCATGGCAGACACCATCTGTGGACTACCCAACATCTTCCTCACCATACCACCTCCTCTTTCTTGTCTGATAGAACCCTAATTGTTTCAGAAATCTGGTCAAGATTCCCTTATTGCATATAGGACAGATCCTTCCTTGTTCCAGCCCAAGTGATGAATCATGGTAATTTTATTACCCTTGGCCATTGACTGATTTACAGGGGTCATGTGACCCAATTGTGGCTAATGATGTGTACAAGGGTACTCTGCTGAGGAAGAATTCTACTTATGAATGCAAAGCACAAGTCTCCTGAAGAGCAGACTTTTTAATTCTCTTTATCTTCACCTTCTTGGAACTGAAGTGTGATGTTGTTCGAGTCATCTTGTGATCATGATATAATATTAGGATGAAAGATAATGTTCTCAGGCTGGTAGAAATAAAAGAGTTTAAGTTTCTGTCCTTATTACTGTGTAGCTGATCGCATGCCAACAACTATCTTCCCTGGAAATTTTATTATCAGAGCTTTATTTGCTGTGGTCTGAATGTTTGTGTACCCCTAAATTTGTACATTGAATTCCTTCCCCTCAGTGTAATGGCATTAGGAGGTGGGGTCTTCTGGGAGATGATTATGACATGGGCAGAGAGCCCTCATGAATGGGATTCGTCCCTTATAAAAAGAGGGCCCCAGAGAGTTGCCTTGCTTCTTCTACCATGTAAGGACACAGCAGGAGGTACCACCTGTGAGCCAAGAAATGGGTTCTCACCAGACACTAAATCTGCCAGTGACTTAGTCTCAGACTTTCCAGGCTTTAGAACTGTAAGAAATAAATTTCTGTTGTTTATAAGCTATAAATTACCCAGTCTATGGTATTTTGTTATTGTAGCCTGAATGAACTAAGACACTATTTGTTTAAGCCACCTGGTTTCCTGTTATTTGCTGCTGAAAACATTTTTAAATGGCACTTCTACTAGTTGGTAACTATTTTACACTTTATTAGATCCTTTCAACATTTAATCCTCACAATAACCATTATTTTTATTTCACAGCTTGAAAATGAGTTTCGAAGAAACTGCCCAAGTTTAAACAACTAGAGAATGATGGTAGAGACATTTGGACCCAATCTTTCATTGAATGAATTCAAAATCCAAGCCCTTTCCATTCTAAGATTCTGTTTCATGACAGTAAAGTCAAACTATTTTCAATTATATAGTTATAAATTACACATGTCATGAATCCTTAAATGTTATGAAACCAGAATTACCCTGAAAAATATATGATTTCATTAATATGATAAATAAAAGCTCTTGCTTCACAGAAAATAAAATAATTTAATAAAAAGAATCTAGAATATGACTCCCAACAACGTGCTGGACTTGGGTGATTTGGACCTACATGACTAGTTGGGGGTAATAATGACTCCAACTTGATCAATGTATTGTATAATTTTTATTCTATCAGCCCTGTGCTGAGTACACCCTTTATAGAAGGTAAATTTTTTTAACAACCCTCTAAGTAGGTATTGTAATTACATCCATTTTGCTGATAAGAAAACTGAAACTTAGTGGTCCTAAAATAATTTGCTCAAGATCACACAAATTTATTGGGTGCATTGAATCTTAAGCCTGAATCCATCGTGCCTGCTCCCATCCTTTGTGTTCTGTACAGTTCCACACACGCAATCACCCTCCTTCTGAGCAGCCTTAGTTAAGCAATCCCATATACACTGCTATTTCCTTGAATGAATGCACTTGACATTCATCAGTGCTAATGTTGGCAGGAAACATGATAAGCTACATAGACATTACATGACATAGTGAAAAAACACGGCCCTTGGAATCAGAAAGATTTGGGTTTGAGCCCTGATGCTGCCATTAGCTATATGACAATGAGGTAGTTATTTATTCTGGGCCTCGGTTCCCCCATCTAGACAAAAGGAAAAATGATGTTACAATGCAGAATTATTTTGAGGGTCTAAAAAGGTGATACAATTAAAGTATTCTTTCTTCCCATGTTCTCTACAAATGCTATAGCAACTGCATTATTTCAGCAGCACCAAAATACAGAAACTCATTTGCCTTCGTGTGTTCAAGCTGTTACATACCATAGACTGGATGGCTTACAACAACAGAAATTTATTTTTTACAGTTCTGAAAACTGGGAAGTCCAAGAGTCAGGTGCCAGCAAGGTCAGGTTCTGCTGAGGGTTGTCCTTACATAGTGAAAGAGTCAAATGAGATCCCTTGGGGTTATTTTATAAAGCCACTGATTCCATTCATGAGGGCTTTACCATCATGACCTAATTAGCCCCCAAAAGACTCCACCTCCTAATACTACCAATCACATTAAAAATTAGGTTTCAACATAGGAGGTTTGGGAGGACACAAATATTCAGACTAAAACAATCTATCTACCCCAGCCCAAATTTCGTATCCTTCTCACGTGAAAAATACATTCATTCTATCTCATTAGAACCGAAAGTCTTAACTCTGTCCAGGATAGACTCAAAATTCTGAACTCCAGAAACTCATCTAAATATCATCTATATCAGTGGTGAGATTCAAGGTACAATTCATTCTGAGGCAAATTTATCTCCATTGTGAGCCTGTGAAATCATACAAGTTATGCACTTCAAAACTACAATAATGAGACAGGCATAGGATAGACATTTCTATTCTGGAACAGAGAGATTATAAAGAAGAAAGAAGTAACAGGTCACAGCTAAGTCCAAAACCCAATACAGCAAACACAATTATATCTTAAGCCTCAAGAATAATGTTTTTTGACTCAATATCTTACCTTCTGGACACATTGGGGTGGGGGTTGGGCCCCCGAGACTCTGAACCCACTGCTGAGGCCTGATGAGCTGAAATACAGGGAGAGAAGCCTTGAAATTGCTTCAGGATCTTTAGACTCTGGGTTTGTGATGGGAGGAGTAGCTCCAACTATCTCCAAAAGGCCTTTGGAGCCATTCTTCCATTGTCCTGAGGAAAAGCAAGTGAGTTCCTCTGAATCATACAAATTTCCTTGTCAAACAGTTGCTTGGACACATTTTGTCTTCTCTTCTAAGCACACTTCCTTATTTCCTTCAATATTAATAGGCTAAGAATTTTCCAAATTTTTCTAAGTTCCATTTCTCTTTTGATTGAAAATACCATCTCTAAATCATTTCTCTCTTATTGCGTTTTACTGTAAACATTCAATAGAGGCTAAATGGCACCTTCAACACTTTGCTTAGAAATTTCTTCTACCAACTATCATGTTTTAGTGCTCACAAGTGCCATCTTTACAAAACACTAGGATACAAACTGAATTCACCCAAATTCTTTGCTTCCTTATAACAAGGGTCACTTTTTTCCAGTCTCCAATAATGTTTCTAATTTCGATCTGAGATTTCATCAGAATGGCCTTTATCATCCATATTTCTGTCAATATTCTGTTCATGACCACGTAGGTAATCTCTAAGCAGGTTGATGCTTTTTCTCTATAGCTCTCCTTTTCTTCTAACCCTCACCAGAATGACTGCTTTTAGTCTACTGACAACAATGTAGACTTTTTCTAGAAATCTCTTAAAAACTTTTTCAGCCTCTATCCATTGCACAATTCCAAAGCCATTTCCACATTTTATAGGAACACCCTGCTTCTTGATATCAGTTTCTATTTTAGTCCACTCAGGCTGATCTAACAGAATACCACAAACTTTGTAATTTATAAACAATAAAAATTTGTTTTCACAGTTCTAGAGGCTGGGAAATCCAAGATCAGTGTGCCAATATTGCCAGGTTCTTGTGAAGGCCCTTTTCTAGGTTGCAAACTTCTGACTTCTCACTGTGTCCTCACATTGTGGAAGAGGCAAAGGAGCCCCTTTGAAACTATTTTATAAGGGCACTAACTGTAGCTCCAGTACCACAATTGGTTAGTGCATAGTTCTTATAAGGGCACTAATCCCATTCATGAGGGCTCTGACTTTAAGACCTAATCATCTCCCATAAAACCTCACTTCTTAATACTATAACATTGGAGACTAGGTTTCAGTGTAGAAATTTATGGGTGGGAGGACACAAACATCCAGACCATAGCATTTTTCTTAGACATTTAAGGATCAAATAGCTTTTACAGTCTTGGAATTAGTTTATATTTCTCCCCGAGGGTAGTTCTGTCAACTAAATTTTTTACAGTTTTTGCCACCAGTTTGTTAGAGGATCATTAGTATTTATTTTAAACATATTTTTGTGGGGTACATAATTTTATTTTGAACAATCAGACAAATAAAAATGGTGATGACGAATGAGTAGTGGGTGCTAAGGATAGGCTGCCCCTCTGGTTTTCCATAGCTTTGTGCATTGTCAACTGACCCTGGTTGAATACATCAAATAGGGGCATATGTAGGTGTCTTGATGACCTAAATCCATATTTTTTAAATGCCTAACAATGAGTTGACTGAAAAGAATCACCTAGGAACTTGTGAAGGTACAAATTCTAGGTATCCCATGGAAACTTTGATTTAGTAGTTCTATATTTAGACATCTTACTATTGAGAAGCATTTTATATGATTTATCATCCAAACATACTTTGGAAATAATCACTTAAATTATGACATTGCTTTTATTTTGCCCCCATTTCACCCTTGTTCTGGTGGGTGCATTTATACACACACACACACACACACACAAATTATATTTATATATAATTATCTTATTTTTCTCCAACACTTTCTCTAGAAACACACTGAAAGGCTGTATAAGGAGAGCAAATAGCATTACATGAATGAAAGCATTTATAAAATATCAGGGGATCAATAAGACAAATGCCAACTGGACCAGCAAATCTGCTAATTACTCAGTGTTTCCAATAAACAAATGACCGCTGGACACAGTATCGAGCTAAAAGGGCTACTCATTGCTTGTCTTCCCCAAAGCCCTTAGGAGTAATTGTATATAACCTTTTCACTGGCAGACAGCTGTTTATCTCTCGCTTGGGTTTTCTCCATGAAAACATTATTCCAGAGTCACTGCTACACAAAGGATTTTTCACCTTGGCAACCAGAAGGGAGCACGAGCTATGACGGAACTACGAAGAACCCCCATTTCAGCAAATCCCATAAAATCCCTCAAATCCTTAACCTCTCCTTTTACACTAATTTCATTGTGGTCAAATTCCATTTTGCTGCAGAACTTTTTCTGAAAATGAATTATCACAAGGTTTCCCAGCAGATACGAAATAAAAACATAGCTGCTCTACTTGCAGCAATGAGTTGGGGGCAAAAAGCCTGCCTTTTCCCCCAGGACACCTCCACAGATACACAGCCATGATAAGTTTTTCCATTATTTCACAGTATAAAAACAACTGTGGTGGGCCCATCAGTCTCAACCTGTCTTTACTTCCTTCCTACAAAAATAAAACCACATGTCTAACAACATTGTCACCAGCATCCATCATTTTTCTGCTTCTGGAACAGTCTTAAGCAAGGATACCTTGATACATCCTAGTTCTCCACTTCTCTTCTCATGTTTCCAAGCCTTGGTAGCAACATGGTGGAGAGGTATTAATTTTATCCCATTAAAAATTTATAACTTCCCATCTCTCTGGACTTTCAGAACAATTTGACAGTCTTTCTCCTGAGCCTTAATGAATACCCTTTTCTTGTCCCTTTAATGATGAATCCAACTTTTGTCACACATCCAAGGCCCTGCATTAACCAGTCCCCCAAGTCAATGGCTCTTGAAGTGTGATGTGATCCCCAGATCAGCAGCATCAACATTATGTCTTCAAAAGCATACTCAGGCTTCACCCCAGACCTAGTGACTCAGAAGTCTGGTGAGGGGGCTTCACCATCCCCTACTCTATGGTGATTCTGATGTGCACTGAAGTTTGAGTACCACTGCCCCAAATCACTCTCAGCACATGTCTGTCATATCTCACTAAGAAAGAGATGCTCCCTCAGCACTGTGAGCTGACCTTGTCATGTGCTTATCAACACAGATTTGAATTTTCTATTTACATTTGGTCTTTCTTCCTGAATTCTGACAGTATCTTATTTACCTTCATCTTCACATTCCCAGGTCCTAGTACAGTGCTTAGCATATATTACTACTTTACAGATGTGTTTGAATAAATTAAATAGATTTGTGGCCATTAACAGTTGCTATCCTCTCAGATCTCAGTTTTCTCTTCTATAATATGGAGATCATTCAACAATTTACCATTTTTCCTTAGAGTATTGTAGTAACAATCAAGGTTAGTAATGAAATGAATATTAAAAATCTTCTGAGTAGCTAGAAGCACCACATAAATGGAGTTATCACTATTCTTCTCTACCACACTCTAAGAAGAAAACACAAACACTTTAAAAAAAAAAAACTGAAAAGGCAATAGAATAAACTTTGAAGTCATTTGGGTCAGACTTCTTCCCTTTTCATTTTCAAAATCATATTTTCTGTCTACCTGAAAATTCAAGAAACTATGTGAACTTGTTTCTGGAGTTTCGTAACTCAGATAAAGATCACAATGCTGCAATTATTTCTCGGTGAGCACAAAGTACAGTATTTTTTCATCAAAATGAACCACCATATAAATGTTTGATGAAAAGAGAGCTGCAACCTAGTCTCCCTTTGAAACATTAAGAATGCACAAACACTAAAAACGCACACCCTAAGACTTTAGGTCACACTTTGAGGCTGGGGATAAAGACAGAAACTGATCCTGAGTAGCAGGAGAAACTGGAATTTCCTACTGGCTTGTGCAGAGAGTGAGGACCCCCACAAGATGACCTGCTGTTGCCTCCAGAGCAGCCATATCAAAGCGTTGCCGGAGCAGTCCCTCACACAGTTCCTCTCTCTAAATAGTTCTGCTGTTGGTAACAACTCTGGTGAAATGAGAAGATATGCTGCATTCCCTAATTCAGTTCAATTCTCTAAGTATTGATTGAGCTCCTAAGATGTGCTCAGCTAAGGCTGACCCATCTTGAAGCTAGGGAAGCTGATTTCTATGCTTCAACTGGAAAAAGGAAAGTTTCTGCGTCCTAAATAGTTACTACCTCATTCTCCTCTTGACCAATATCACCTCCCACTCTGCTCTGTCTTTCTGGCTATAATGCAGCATTTTCCAAGATATATTTGATAAATAGGTCTCAGAGATGCTCTAAAAAATTCACTTTCATGGTCCCGTTTGGGAAATAATGCAGCCTATACCTACTCTTGAAGATTCTTAATGTTTGCTAACAGTAAGATTCCCAGGATGCCTGAAATAATGGGATCTACTTAACTTTAGAGTAATTTTCCAGTTTTATTTTCCTGTAGAACTCTTTCTTCCCCCTTATTTCCCCCCTTTTCTTATTTCCAGGTAATGTACCATAGCATACACTTCAAAACAGCTAGGCAGGGAAAGTACAGTTATGTACCCAGGCAGAATCTAATAGAATCTTCCTTCCATCTCAGCCATCTATTAACTTGGAATGTAGGTAAGTTCCTTAACTTCTAAGTCTCAAAATCCTCTTCTATAAATGCAGATAATAATGGTCAGTCCATTGAGCTGTGAACTCAAATGCAGTAAAATAGGAAAAGCGACTAGCATAGCAGCGTGCTGAATAAGAACCCCATTAGTGACAGTTATCTTTCCATTCCCTTTTCCCACAGGCAGCAGTTTCACTCATTAGAGATTCATTTGACTTGACATTCATTTTAAAAATTCAAATAATTCTTGGAGGGGTAAAAGGGCTCCCTTATTGGAGTGTCCCCCGCTGCTCCCTGAAAATAAACATTTTTTCTTATCTATGTCAACACTGCAAGGACTAGTTGAAGTGCCACTTTCATGAAGCATTGGCATCTCAAGTCCAAAGTGATTTCTCCCTTTTCCAAATTCTCCTGTCATACCATATATTGGATACTTCATTCATTTCACCTAATTTTATAGTTCTTATTGCAAACACTACATCTCCTAGAGAACATTATTCATCATAGTGCTTGGAACAATAAAAACATTCAATAAATGATTACTGAATGACTTCAGGCTAACTTGAGTTATCCTAATTGAACTGCTTTCCTCGATTCACCTGACCAAGATCTGTTATGTTAAAGTAAAGGAGTCTCCTACTGAAGGAAGAAGGAGCAGGTTATAATATGAGACAATTATGACAAAAATATGAGACGATTATGACAAAAAAACCCAGGGCAGGTTGTTTGGAAAAGTACTTAGCTGTGTAACCTGCCAGATATCTGAGATGCATGGATGAGAGTAAATGGGGAGTGAAGAAGGAACACAGCAGGTAGAGCATTGGGCTAATAGAGTACAGGTTACTTGTTGGAAGCCTTGCCTACAAGGGGGCCCCATGCCCAGGATTCTGTTACATGCCTTTGGAGTTGCTTTAAATAGCCACAAGACACTGTCTCAGCCCTTGAAAAGCTTATACCTAGTTAGAAGACAAGGTTTCATTGACATGATAATCAGAGAAGTGGTGAATCCCTAACTGTGTGACCTTGAGCAAGTAATTTAATCTCATTGATTAAAGTGAGATTTCCTCATGTGTACATTAAATATAATTGTACTGTCTTAGTCTGTCCTGCTGCTGTAACATAATACCTCTAACTGGGTAATGTGTAAGTAATAGAAATATATTTTTCACAGTTCTGGAGGTTGGAAGCACCAAGATCAAGGCACCAGACAATTCTGTGTCTGGTGAAGGCTCACTTTCTGCTTTCAGGATGGTGTCTTCTTGCTGTGTTCTCACATGATAGAAGGGCAAAAAAGAGATGAATGCTCCCTCAAACCATTTTACAAGGGCATTAATCTCATCCCTGATGGAGCCCTCATGGCCTAATTACCTCCCACAGGTCCCACCCCTTAATATCGTCACCTTGAAGTTTAAGTTTCAACAATAAAATTTGGAAGGACTCATACATTCAAACCACAGAAACTTCTCATTTCACATGTTTGCTGTGGGTATTAAATGAGATAATCCACATGCCATGCTTAGAATGTTAGCATATGGTAAGCATTCAGCAGATATTAGGTATTACTACATTAACATTGTATTGCGATTGTGTATTTAATAATGTAACCCATATATCCCCGTGTCTCACTTGCCAGTAAGTATAACTATGTGAAAATTACAAAAATATCCCAAAGTGCAATGGTCCAAGATTTTATACTCTTGACTAATAGGAAATATTGTCTTTCTCCCTAATTCTACTCACCGAGAGTCCTTGGGCATGGGGAGAAATGTGACCCTCACAAAGAACCTCCTCTGCTGCTTGCAGTTCTGTAGCCTTTCTGCTCAGATGACCGGTCCTTCAGAGGTTCCTCTGCTCACTGAAGAAAAGAGGCCACTGCTGGTTCCCCTGAAGACCTTGTCTGGACTGCTGACCTTGGTGCTCTTCTCCCTCTCCAGAAAGCAACAAGTCTTCTGCTTCTGGAGAGAAGCAGATTATTTGGGCAAGAATCTAATCTAACCTAATTATGATGTTTGTCTTGTACTGTCCTCTCCTTCATAGGGCACTTGGACACTGAGTAAATTGTATATAATTGTATTGTCTTAGTCTATCCCTGAGTTTCAGAGGACCATCAGCTTCGCACAGCTGCATCAAGGCCTTTAGTTTCATGGATTCTGGCAAAGAGAGATTGCGAGGGGATAGGGAAAACTCTATTTAACAGTTATTTTCCTTCATATGATTTTCCTTCATCATTATCTCTTTCTCTATATGCCTGAACTCCATTGCTGGCCAGAGTCACATTCTCTCAGGTCTTTGGAGCCCCATGTGAACCCCAAAGATGGGCATCTTTTTCAGTATCTGCAAATTTTATCTGACTGTTGGAAGGCTGGTTCCTAGAGCACACTCAACACCCTAGTGGGTGTGATAGTTTACTCACATGTGTATCTATCAAAGTCCAAAGTGACCCACATGTGGACAATTGCCTGAGTCCCTCACTATAAAGTGAGCTCTGCAGAGGCAGGCATTATGTCTACTGAGTTTATGACTTAATATTTAGCACCTGCCATAATATCTCGGATGCTGAGTGTAATGGCACAATAAATATATGAGAAAGGAAGAACATAGACAGGGAAGGGAAGGAGGAAAGAAAATCTGGTTGGGTCTGCTTTGCCCAGAAAATCATTTGGGAGAGGTGAGTCTTCAGTTAGGTCTAAAAGAATGATTTTTCTTTAATACAAAGAGTTATTTTGGTGCTTCATTTACATCTTTGTATATACAAAGAATAGAAATAAATTATGTCCTTGAGTTGAACAAAATTTTAGTGAAATTTGTGCTCGTAGGCAATTCTGCTTCAGAGTTATCTCCCTTGTGGCTATAGCATATTAAGCTACTAAAAGCTATTTATATCAACAATGCCTCTACAGCCTCAGATGCAAGTGTGGATGCAGATACAGAGCAAAAATTGACTAAGAACAAATTTCAGTTCACAAGATGTAAAATTCATTTGAGGATTCATTCAAAAATTATTTACTGAGCATTAGTTCGATGCAGATACTGTATTAGGCATTGAAATACGTGAATGAAAAGGCATAAGGCCTTCCTTCAAGGAGCTTAGAGTATGAAACTAGAAGACAAAAAGGGTTATATAAGGGAAGCATGAACTAGTGAAGTAGAAACACAGAGAAACAAAAACTAAGTATATAATAAACACAGTCAAGGAAAGCTTTGTGAAGTATTTCTCCAGCTGACTCTGAAGGACTACAACACCACCAACCAGAGACACATTTATGGTTCACTTACCCTGCAATATATTAAGAACTTGATAGGAATTATATTGATTCAACCTAACACTAGCCAGTTGAAGTCACTGGTCTCATTTTCATTTTCATTTTTCTTTTTCTTTTTATTATTATTATTATTATTATTTTGAGATGGAGTCTCACTCTGTCACCCAGGCTGTAGTGCAAAGGCATGATCTCAGCTCACTGCAACCTTTGCCTCCTGGGTTCAAGTGATTCTCCTGCCTCAGCCTCCCAAGTAGCTGGATTACAGGTGTGAGTCACCACGCCTTGCTAGTTTTTTTGTATCTTTAGTAGAGACGGGATTTCACCAGGTTGGCCAGGCTTATCTCGAACTCCTGACCTCGTGATCCACCTGCCTTGGCCTCCAAAATCACTAGTCTCATTTTATGGATGAGAAAACTGGAACATTAGGGAATTTAAAGAATTTACCCAAGATGCCATAGCTATTAAGTTACAAAACCAGGACCCAAGCCCAGATCTCATGGACTCCAAACTCCGTGTCTACTGTCACCAGGAATTTTATCCTTGGTGACCTGGAAGAAGGTGTGTTATGATCAAATGAGGTCAAAAATAATAAAGCATGTGAGGACTTTATAATTCTGAGGAGTAGTGCTGTGATAGACCATCTTTTAATTTGCATAGCTCAAGTACAAATCCCACTGGGCCAGTCATTATTTCATTGCCTGGTGATAGGCATAACACCTAGAATAAAATGAAAAAAAAAATGAAAGAATACTTGGAAATTAAATACATGACAACAGAAATAAGACATTTCACAAATAGTATGGCAGATAAAGTTAAGAAAAGGTCCAAGAAAATAAAAAGATTAAAACTTTGGAAAATAGTAGAGAAAAAAATACAAAAATCTAAAGATTGATTGAGGAAGGTGGTTAATAGGAGATCTAGAAACAGAAAATTAGGGAAAAAAAAAAGAGATGAAATTAGCATTTAAAGAAAGAAATTTCTCAGAACTGATGGACATCTGTTTCTAAATTGGCAGAGGCCACCCCAAATGACCTGCATCAATGAACATTATCTTTTTAAACATTTGGCATCAACCAAAAATCCTGGAAGCTTATAATAGGAAAAAAAAAGAGAGAGAACAGATACAAGGGTTCAAAAATTATAATGTATCAGATTTCTAAATAGCAACAATATGGGTTAGAAGACAATATTATTTTTCAAAAATTTGAGTAAAATATACATATTTTAAGTGTGCAATTTTATACAGAACAAACATCAATCAAGGATAAGGTACTGAGAGATAATAAATTGTTAACTTTTGCTGCATAATAATGTTACTGCAAATTAATTGGCTTAAAACAACACACATTTGTTATCCCATAGTTTCAGTGAGTCAGGAGTCCACGCACAGCTTAGCTGAGTCTTCTCCAAAGTTACCATCAAGGTTTTGGCCAAGGCTGGGTTCTTATCTAGAGGCTTGATTGGGGATGGATCCACTTCCTCCTGTATTTTTGTCAGCAGCATTCAGTCTCTTGAGGAATGCAGACTGAGGGCCTCAGATTCTTGCTGGATATTGGCCAGTGGCTTTCCCCAGTTCATTGTAACATGGCTTCTTCATGGGGCAGCTGTTCACAATTTGTAACTTTTTTCTTTAAAGCCAGGAATGGAGAAGTCTTCCAGCAAGACAGCTACTACAATTGTATGTAATGTAATAACAGAAGTGAAAACCTGTCCTTCTTACATACTTTATTGAATAAGGGGAAGGGATTATAGAAGGTGTGGATACCAGGAGTGGAGATCATGGGGCCATTTTTAGAGTCTGTCTGCCATTGTCCATCATCTGGCCCTCAGTGATTCATGTCCCTTCCCCATGCAAAATACATTCATTCCTTCCCAAGATCTCCAAAACTCTCAACCTATTAGAGCATCTATTGAAAGTTCAGAATTTCATTATATAAATTAAGTTCAGGCATGGATGAGTTTCCTTGAGGATAGTTCCTCTTGATGCATGGATCTGCAAAAACTAAACAGACAAGTTACCTTCCCTCCAACACACTCCAATTATGGTGATGGGACAGGCATAGGATAACAGCTATAGACATTTTCATTTTTAAAAGGAGGATAAATAGTATGCAAGAATCACTGAATCACAGCAATTCTAAAAGCCAGCTTCACAAATGTTGGGAGTTTCTTGATTAGCTTTTAAGATCTAGGAATTATTTTCCCTGGTTCTGGACTTTTAGTTCTACCCTCTAAGTCAAGAAAAGTATAACAAGCATTTGTTACTCAGCAGTTATATTAGCCTGCCTCTTGCCATGTAATTTAAGTGTTTGATAGCCTCTTTGTTTTTGACACTGTCCCTCTACCTTTCAGTTCAAGCTGGCAGTGGTTTTGCTAAAATAACATTTTCAAAAATGTTTAAATCCTCTAAGGTCCACTCCATCAGGCAAAAGCCACATTTTGTTTCAAGTTCTTCTGCACTTTGGATTCCTTCTGAGATAGGTGAGGGACAATACCCTTAATATTTCTAAGTGCCATATGGTTTGATTGAGAGATTCCAAAAAGCATACTCTTAGTCTCTTTCAAGGGCTCCTTGTGTGATTGAGCATTACTATGATCTTTTGATCTAAAGTTTTAATAAAAAATTGTATAGGCATACCCTTTAATTTTTGTCTAGACTATACTTTTCTAACAGTGCTTGGAAGCCATCTCTTAATTTTAGTGTCTTTTGACATACGGAGAGGCTAAAATTTTCCAGAGTAATCAATTTCTGTTTCCTTTTTGTTTACTGTCTTCCCTCAAAGTATGTCTCTCTTCTCACATTTTACCAGAAGTGGCATGAAGATACTAGGTTGAAAGAAACTTCAGCACTTTGTTTGGAAATCTTCTTAGTTAAATAAATCTATTACTTTCATGCTCTCCTTCCCACACGACTACAAGTTACAATTTCACTAAGCTTTCTGCCACTCCATAAAAGGGATGCTCCTTTATCCAGTTTCCAATAATGCGTTACTCACTGGCTCTGAGACCTCACTGGCAGAATCCTTAAAGTCTAAATTTATAACAGTCTATCAATATTTTTCTGATATTCCTCTCAAAATTCTTCCAGCCTCCATCCACTGCCGAGTTCCAAAGTCCTTTCCACAATTTTTAATATTTATTATAACAATACCCCATTTCCAGGTTCTGAAATCTATATTCATTTCTACTGCTGTGTAATAATATCAACACAAACTTAGTGACTTAAAACTGCATATTTTAACTATTCAATACTTTCTTTGGGGCTGAAGCTTGGGCATGACTTAGCTGCAAGGCTATAGCCAAGATGATAGCTCGGACTTTGTTCTCATCTGAAGGTCTGACTGGGAAGGATTTGCTCCCACATTCTCATGTTTGTTGGCAGCATTCAGTTCCTGCAGGATGTCAAACTGAGGACCTCAGTTTCTTGCTGACTGTCAGCCAGAGGCTGTCCTCACCACCTCACTATGTGACCCTCTTCACAGTACACCTTACAATATGGAAGCCTTTTTTTTTTTTTTTTTTTTTTTTAAGCCAGTAAGAAAGAGAACCTTCTAGTAAGACGAGCATTATGCATTACAGTCTTATGTAATATAATCATGGAACTGACAACCTGTCTTCTTTGCCATATTATATTGGATAAAAGCAAGTTTCTACATCCCCACCAATGCAATGGCATGAATATCAGGATGTAGGAATAATGGCAGTAACTTAGAATCTCTCTACCATGGATATATTCTACCAAAATGAATGGAGTAAACCAAGAAGATGAAGATATAGGATCCAGGAAGCAGTGTACAAGTTAGAGGAATCCTAGAAGGAAAGTGAAAGGAAATCCCAGGGTGGCAGCTGTGCAGTAAAACCAGAGTACAGATTAGAAAAGAAAAAGACAGGGCTCCAGGGGGATATTAATATTAAAAGAAATAGGACAATAGATTACCCTACCACTTTGACATAATTGAGAGGTGTTTCATTGTTGTATTGGAGAGTATGGACATGAATTCATGGTACGTAAAAAGGAAACTGAACAAACAAAGAAAAGGAACAATTAGCCACTTCAGGAAAAATTAAAAGTTGAAGAAAGAAAATATAATCATAGTATACCCCTTAGGTTGAGGTGTGAACAGAGTTGAGAGTCAGAATAATAAACATACTACATTTTTGTTCAATCTAAATGGTGACAGAAATATACACAGAGGGGGGTGGAATAAAACTTGGGTGAGACTACGGTGACTAGAAGGAAGTGAGAACCCCTTAAGCCTCATCTTCCATGAGTTCAAAATGCATAAATAACCTCAAAACTGGAAAAAGCAAGAAACGGCAATAGATAGTTAATTTTAGAAATATGGTATTAAATACCAGAAGAAACAGCGAAATGTGCTTAAAAAGATTGTCCTCATGCAGTGAGAATCAGATGAAAGGATATTTACAGAAAGAAACTCCTGCTTTTCCATGGTCAGCCTCGAAGCATTAACTAACATTTTGAACAATATACATGTATTACTGAAATAAAAATTAAAATTAAGTTAAAAATTTCAACAAACAAAAAGAAAAAGAAATTGTGATTTAATATAGCTCTGCAGAAAAATTTTAAGAAGTCTTTACAGAATGTAGCTAAATTATCCTTCCCTCTTTCCCCAGTCCTATAGCATTGGTGGTGGTATCAGTAATGAATTATACTGAGAGGAGGTTTGGGTATGAAGTGTTCTAGAACCTTAGCAAAACTCACCAATGGGGAGCAGAGCATTCTAGGATTAGATGTAGTCTCAGTCCCTCCAGATTATTGCATGGGCTGGAAAAATCAGGCTGAGACTGGTGAGAGAAATGGCAGTTTTACAAAGCCAAGTGTTGGGGGCCCTCATCAATGGGAGAAGATAGTTAGAACTTAATTTTCTAAGAGAATATTGTGGGGAGAAATTCCAGACTGCAGAAAGATTCTGACCGATTACAGAGTAACTTAGAGTGGAATACAGATCCTTAAGAGAGGAAGTATATGGGAGCAACCCAGTGGTCAGAGTTCCCACGAGAAGATGTGAGATTTCAGGAAGAGTCCCAGTTCATGTGGAGTGCTGGGCAAAGAATCCAATTTAAAAATACACTCGTATGAAATTGACCAGAAGAGAGGAAATGCAAATAGGATTTTATAACTCAAGAGATTACATAGAACCATAGGCCTTACCTTTAACTCATCAGAGAGTTAAAAACAAATCTTCAATCCAGTACTAACCATAATGGAGAACCATGTTCTCTGTCCCTGCCTCAGTTAGCTCAGAAATCTGGGTAGACACTGGGCCCTGACTTATCGATTGGGTTCATCGTTCAATGCAGTTCTAGAGGACTGAACAGTCATGGCAGAAGGAAAAAATGTCAATTACATTTTCACTGCATTCACTTACAACAAAGTAGCAGAACAAAGTGTCGGCAAAAATAGCATGTATATGATGAGGGTGAAATATTTAAACAGCACAATCTTGGGCTTCTAGATTTAGAGTAAAGAAATGATCTTTGAAAATATGACATAAGGAGCAATAACAACGTATTTCTATTCAGTGGGTAGTCTTCATTGGTATGGTATTCAGTTTGGAAATAGATATTTCTCAACAGAAATATCAAGAATGTCCGTAAAGCAACTCTTTCAGCAATAGCTAAAGGTAGATACTGGAATGGGTAAGTCACAATGACAACTACAGTTAAAATTCCAAATCCCGGAGTGGGCAGATCATGTAAGAAGAATTCACAAAAGAAGGCAGTTTATAAAGCCAATTTCTACCCTGCCATTTGCTACCCATCCTGATTAAAACCCAGGACATATGTAATAGGAGAGTTGAGAACACCATAGATTAACCTTGTAATGATATCTTGAGACCACCTTCTCACAATGTATCTAGCCATCCCAGCCCATAACCATCACTACTTGTCAATTTGAGAAATCATGCAAGGCCCTGATCTCTGACACACCAATTGAGCATGAACCTGAAGAGATTATAATGGCCTTGAACAAAGTAAGATCAAACCTACCCAACCAAGCAACAGCGACAGCAGTTCCAATTAAAGGCCATTTGGAGAGAAGAGTTATGGCTGTGTGAGAAGCGTGGGAGTATGCAGTGACAGGTCCATGGGCTACAAGGATCAGCAGAGATATTACCTTTACAGGGCTGCATGAGCTCCTGCTTCCGACCCAAATCCCCATTGGCAGGCCATGTTCTACAATAACCTGCTGCCTTTAATAATGCTCTTTCTTCTGTTGCTTTTAACTCACCGGGCACAGTGTCATCACAGAAAGGCAGAGAGAACAAGAAGCTGAAAATATCCTTTTAGAACATCAGCACTGATCAGGACAGATATTTTTAGTAAGCGATTGTCTGTCAAATCTGAGTCACATGGCATGCCATTTTAATGATCTGAGAGTTTGCAATTCCCTAAAAAGTGACAGCTGCAAATGAGAATTTAGGAGGTACCACCAGGCAAGCAGAACATTGATCAAACCTATTGACAGAATCTCTAATCAAAGTAAAGTGTTGGTGGCGATGCCGAGTTTAAAATCCTCCTCTCAGTGATGAAGTGCTTTCTGGCCAGGCATTTTCAGTGTTAACATGGAAGATCCATTACTATGTGACTCTGGCTAATGTCTTCAAGAGCCTGTCCGGCTTTTACTGCTTACTACATTTAAGATATTTTTCCTCCTTATAAATATGTGATGGCACAACATTTCAAAAATAAATAAAATGTGAATCGCTGCACATTATGTTCTGTGAATTTTTTAAAAATTAAAATTGATATATAATAGTTGTACATACTTTTGAGATACAGGTGCTATTTTGATACAATGTGTAATGAGCAAATCAGGGTAACTGAGGTATCTATTACCTCAAATATTTATCTTTTTTGTGTGTATTGGGAACATTACAATTCTTTTCTTCTAGATATTTTAAAGTATACAATAAGTTATTGTTAACTATGATTTCCCTACTGTACTATCAATATTTTTTCTCTCTAATTGTATCTTTGTAACCCTTAACCAACTTCTCTTCATTCTTCCCTCCCCACTCCCATTCTCAGCCTTAGGTAACCACCATTCTACTCTCTACCTCCATGAGATCCACTTTTTTAGCTCCCATATATGAATGAGAACATGTGATGTTTGTCTTTCTGTGCCTGGCTTATTTCATTCCCATAATGACCTCCATGAAATGTTAAATGGAAGTTCTTGGTTCATCTGTCTCATCTGTTATTGACCAGTTGCAGCAAGAATCAAAGGAGGTACCCATTCTCCCTAGTCCTGCTCCATGCCCTATGCCACCTTGCCCATGTGACTAGTCACCCATAGCCTTCTAACAAAGAGATCTTTTACCTTGGCTTCATATTATCCATGGAGACATCTTGAGGAGTACCCATGAAGACGCTGTCTGAGGCTACTTCTTTTTGGTAAAAATACAGTTGAATAAACCTTTTGAGAAGGCTGCTTAAAGGAGTGAATAGTTTTGGTACAAAGCTCTGTGCTGCATCTCAGTTTCCCTCAAAGGCATTAACATCAAGCTAGAATCATAATAGCAAATTTTCAGGAATGCATCTGAGCTCATCCTTTTCTTGTTCTGTTCTCTACAAGGACTGTTGGTTTATGACTCCAATTTTATTATTAATAACTTTGGATCTTAAATCTGCTCAAAACCATGACAATCACTTTCAGATTTTTAACCAACTTCTTCTCCTGACTTCAGACATTCTCTTGCCCTATTGGGTTATAAACAGTCCTGTCCAGAACTCTGGTTTTCATACTACCTCTCGTAAACCATTGTGCTAACTCCTCTTCAGAATTTCCATTACTGACTCATCGCCCTAGAGCTCTGCTAAATCTCTTAGGATTAAACATAAATTTTCTGCAATTCTTATTACATGATTTCCTCGTTCTTCAAAATGCTTGCCTATTCACATCTATACCAGTATAGTATACTTGCTCACAATGGAAACAAAATTATCTAGTAGTTTCAACAATGAAATTGTTCATGAATTCTTATGTAATTAGTTTCATGAAAAAAAAAATGGGGTTGGAAATCTACCCCATAGTTTGCCAGCATTCCTTGGAAAACCTGAAATATTAGATAAGCACTCTGAACATAAATTTATATTAAGGAGTATAGTTAACAGAAATATTACAAAGCACATTTATTAAAACTCAGTATATAGACTGTGTTTATATGTTGAAAACTCTTGATAATCTCTACTCTGTAAAACTAATCACTTGACCTGCAAATGCTTGTGCTTTCCTGGCTGGAATTTTGGGATCTACCTGCTGTGGTTCCCAGGACTCCGGTACAGATGCTAAATTCTTTCTTTTGCTAGATTTCTGAATGAGAAAATCTTTTGGAATATTTTACTTAATGTGTCCCTTTCTCACAAAAGAACATACACTGAATTTTGATTCTGGGCAGAAAACCCTCACTGATCTCTGCTTTACTGATTTCTTAGCTCAAGGAATATTCAGATGCAATATGTGAAGGTAGTATTTTTTCTTTGGAGTCATAATAGCCACATTAGTGCTAAAACATTATCTCTAATTATTATGCCAATACCTCATTCTGTATCTGACCATTGAGCCAACTTTGAGCTTTACCTCAACCTTTACCTGTTCCTCAGCCTCAACATTTCCTTGAGTCTTCCTCATTACTCTATTCCTAATGTTACCTCTTTTCTCCGTTTCCTTGATTCCATGAAGGCATGGAATACTATTTCACTCCATGAATCTATCAACTTGCAATATTTCTTATTCTGTCTCTTCAGCTCCAACAGCAGAACACCACCATTCCATTAGAAAAATGAGATCTCAGTTTGTTTTCCTCTTAGTTCTTACACTCATTTTGGGCAATTCTGGGACGCTTCCATTCTCTCCATGAAGAGTCATTTCTGACTGCCTCTGAGCCACTCTTTCTCAATATTCCTCACCCCTCCCCAGGCCTCTCTCCTCACACTGTCACAATGACATGTGTTGTCTTTCCCAAAAAAGCAACTGTCATTTCTGTACCCACCTTATTAAGCCAGGGTTTTGAACATTTACTTGAAAATTAAAGTTTAACATGAAGAATTCTAAGAACCTAATGATTACATCAGTGATTTGAGAAGGAAAATAAATGGAAGAAAGGGAAAACCCTCAATTAGAAAAGAACCAGTGTGGCTCCTAAAGTAATGAGGATAAATCTCACTGTTCTGATATGTATCTATTTAGTCCTATAACTCTTTAACTAGTTCTTCAACTTGCTATCCAATGATGCCAAATCACTAATAGCTTTCTAAGGATAAGTTTCTCCACAGTTTTGCATATGCTATTCTCCTGAGCAGAATTCTGCATCCCTGTTCCCATTGATTGAATATTTCCTTTGTTGTGCTTTGGACCTCTTGATAAGCCACCACATCCTATTTGAATATTCAGCATAAATGTTACCAATTACTTGGTGACATATAAGGCAACTATTGCTTATTCCAAACACCTGGCATATATCCCTCACCAATGCAGCATTCACCTCACTCTACTGAAGCAGTTTGTTCATTTGCCCATTAGGCATGAGCTTTTTGAGGTCACAGACTTAATTGTTGTGTCCCAGCTTGTGGCACAGTGCATGACATGGAGCACAGGCTCAATAAATGAACAGTCCCCAGGAAATATTTTCAGCAGCCATCAGTCTGCATGACTCCTTCAGGTTCTCCTTCAACCTTCCAGTTACTTTTGAACGTTTTTTAAAGTCAGTATCTTAGTCAGCTTGGGCAGCTATAACAAAATACCATAGCATAGGTGGCTGATCAACAACAGAAATGTATTTTTTAAAGTTCTGGAGGCTGGAAGTAAGAGATCATGGTGATACCATGGTCAGGTTCTGGTAAGGAATCTCTTTCAGGTTGCAGATAGCTGACTTCTTGTATCATCGCACGGTGGAAGGAGACTGAGGTAGTTCCTTGCCTCTTCTTGTAAGGACATTAATCCCCTTAATGAGGTTCCACCGTCATAACCTAGTTATCTCCTAAAAGCCCCATCTTCAAATACCATCTTATTGGGTGACATTACAGGTAAACTTGCAATGACATTACAGATAAACAGACACGCTGAGTTAAAGTAGGCAGAATTAGTAATGTTGCACAACCTCAGACATCTGAAAAGGAAAATTAATACAGCAGAAAAATAAGATATCCCATGAGAAAAGAGGTAAGAATATTGATAGGCATTTGGACTCATAGCTTCCTCTTACAGAGTAAGCTTGACATAGTCAGGCATCTTGATGTTTATGCTTTGTGGATATATAGGACAGCTTCTGACTCAGCATGTTAATTCTAGAAAGACAAAAATCTTTCCAGAAAGATGACATTCAATAAATTGCTCCAATGGTCAAATAAGGATATAAAGATAGAAAAAGCATCAACATAAAAATTTGCATTAAGAAAAAAAATAAGTTAACTCTGCAGCTGGAAGGGAAAAAAGTCCAATACAAATTCAAATTTTTTTACTGTTTTTTTTTATAGAACAAGACAGCCCTATACAAGTCCTCATAGCAGGACCACAGCTGGTACCTCCAGCAATGCCTGGGAAGCCTTCGTTCTTTGTATTTTAAAAAAGCAGCTCATGAAAACCCAGCATCCGTTTCAAGCAATTGTAATTGGTAAGAACAAAAATTGTGAAATTTTATTGTTCATGAAATTGGTTTTTCAAATAAGAAGCCTTACGCTGCAGAGAGATCTCTTGTTTGTGACACAAGCGTCTTCAGAGAAAGTTGAATGAATGTATGCGGATGGAGTCCTTGTAGGTCAAATTGTTACACTGCCCTGAATGAGGACTTGGCCCTCAACTGCTCGCATGGTATTTGCAAACTACCAGTGACAGATTTTTTTTTTTGTACTTTATGTTCTAGGGTACATGTGCACAACGTGCAGGTTTGTTACATTTGTTTACATGTGCCATGTTAGTGTGCTGCACCTATTAACTCGTCATTTACATTAGGTGTATCTCCTAATGCTATCCCTCCCCGCTCCCGCCACCCCACAATAGGTCCCGGTGTGTGATGTTCCCTTTCCTGTGTCCAAGTGATCTCATTGTTCAATTCCCAGTGACAGATTTTAAGAAGTCTATGCTATGGGTGCTGAATTACTGGACATTCTGCTCACTGGGAAAGTTTACATAGGGTGATTTAAAGGGATGTTTCCAATACTGCAAACTTTCCTCTTGAAAAATAAGTATAATGTACTGATTATTTTTTTTACCTCAGGGATGAAAAAGAATCTATGTAGTGAGATGTGGAGAGAAAAGTAGCCCTATAAAGGTTTGTTTTCTTTAAAGCAACAAGAGAAGAGTAGTTCAAAGTTTCTAAACTTCTAGACTTCGAACTAAAATGGAAGATTCAGTATGGTTATGCCTGCATCCAACTCAAGTTACTGAATCCATAAAATTACAAAATAATAAAGTAGACTTTTAGAGGATGTATCTGGGAAATTTTTTAACCCCCAAATTCTAATTTCACGTATGAGGAAGTTGAAGTGCCAGAAGGTTGTGACTTTTCAAGAAAGTGACAAGAACGATAACTCACATTTTCTCATTCTAATTACCATGTTTGCTCCACTATGATATATTCATTTACAGGGGCAATTACACTATATCTCAAAACCTGGTAAGGTAATTAGATTACTTTAATAATTACACATACTAGAAAAAGAATCAAAGTTCTGGATATAATGAAAAGACTCTCATACACAACACAACTGTAACATAATCCTACACATAAAAGTTTACCTTTTAGTGAATTGTGAATGAAACATTTTGATCTCCATGTTTTTACTTTTTGTAATATTTTCCAACTTCTTTGCAAACAGATTAGAGAAACAAGGTGCTATCTGTTGGGGACATCCATCCAAAAAGTACATACAATGCGCAACACAGTATCGCGCATTTTGAATTTTTATCTCCCCGGACCACAGCCTCAATTATTACTGAAAATCATTGAGCATTTACTATGGCTCATTCTTCATTTCCCTTCTTGCTTGTTTCTCTCAGGAAAGGGAGGTTCGGTGAATGTATTGGACCTTGTTTGTTGGTTCTCAGCATTTATTCCCACTTCCTTTCATATAGTTCAGCAATTACAAGCTAGAAAACCACTTAGCACTGGCTGTCTTGCAAATAGCATTGTGTATGCAATTAGGTTTCTGTCAATGAAATGTGCTCATTCAAGATTTGGGAGGCGGAAAGCATGCGGGGGTCATTTCCCCAAAGTTCCAACAAATGTCCATGATGGAGATGACTGCACTCTTTGCTCTGGTGTTCCATGGGTGTGAGGCAGCTCTGACTGTGACTGTAGCACCAGTAGAGTCTTGATGGTTTTCACCTACAGGAGATAGATCTTGCAATCAGTAGTTCACTAGTAAACCTCCTGACTTTTCTTCTCCATAGCCCTTCCAATCATTTTATAAGCACCTAATTCCTTACATTAAATCCCTTACTTCTAGAAAGACATGGAATTGTTTCTCTTCCCTGCACTAACTCCTAATAAGATAACCATTGGAAAGAGAAACCTTCCAGCATCTCAAATCCTTTGCCTGATTTATTTCCATAAATCAACCAGGAGACTAGAAAGGGTGGGAGGAAGACATTGTCTCAGGAGCCTGAACCATGGTCAGAGTCTGGGTTGTTGAGAGAGGACACAGTAATAAACCAAGAGCCTGGACTGGGAAAGCAATTCCTGGTTATTTATTACCTACTGATTTTTGGATAAAGACTCAAATCCTTAAGATGGTCCATAAGAAAGGCTTTTGTGCCTTCTTTCCCAGCTCTGTGCTCTGTAGCCACTTGACTTTGTTTTGGGTCCTTGAACCATCATGTCTTCTCTCATTTTAAAGAATTTGTAAATGCTCTAGACTTTCCCTGAAATACATGCCTTACTTATCACTCTCCTCTCTTCCCACTCCACCTTTTCCCTAAAGCCCTGCTGTCTGCCTTGGTGCTCTTTACATGCTTCACTCCTCTTTTTTTTTTTTTTTCTGATCTCATTTCAAATTTCAATTCCTCAAGGAAACCTTGCCCTAATCCCAGAGACCAGATGAAGATCTACTTGTATACATTTTATAGCACTTAACACAGTTTGTATTTGTACTTTGTGTACAGTTACCAACTGTGCATTGCATTCTTTCTGAAATCCCAACCCACAGAATCATGAGATAAAATAGTAATAAAATATTTGAAGCTACTAAGTTTTGGGATAGTTGTCTATAGCAATAGATAACTGGAAAAAACCTCATAATAATTGTTTTTATTGAAACATTTATTTGTTGACAAGCACTGGTTGAATAAATGAATTTCCAATTAAATAGATACATATTGAAGTAATGAGTGTCCATTCTATTCCTGACAGATTAGCAATGATAGGCAAGGTTGATCATATCTATCACATTAAAAAGACTACAGCAAAATAATATTCTTAGATATCACTGGCAGAAATGTAAATTGGAACAATCTCTTGGAGAACAATTTAGAAATCCCTGTTAGAAGGCTAAACACCTATTTGCTTTAGTCAAGATAGTCTACTTCTAAGAAGGTATCCCACAGACATACTTATATGAGTACAGAAACGTATGCTCAAGTACATTTCCTATGGAGTTTTTTTGTGATGGTAAAACCCTGGAAATAATATAAATGCCTATCAATAGAAGACTAGTTACATAGATTATGATATATCTATTAAATGGAACAACTTCCCTTTATTGATAAGTGTGAAGTAAAACCTGTAAGTACTGATATCAAATTATCTCTGAAATGCATTGTTAAATGAGAAAAGCAAGATGCAGAATACTGCTCATTGTAAAAATATGTGTCAAATAAATGGATAAGTGGTTTGTGTATAAGCGCACTATTTTTAGAAAGCTGATCAAGAAACTGGTGACATTGATAGCCATTGGGAGGTGAAGCAGGGGTCTGATATGGTGGAAAATTTACTTTTCACTGAGCGCACATTGGTACTGTTAGTTCTTTTTCCACATATGCTTGTTTTACTGTTTCAATCTAGAAAAAGACTCCAGCACCTTATTAATCAAAATTTCCAACTGAAACATGAGTAGAAAAAGCTGTTATTGCAAAGACAACATGCTAGATGTTTTCTTAAACTTACAACAGTCATCCCTAGCAAAGAATAGACAAGCTAAGGAATGTTTCAAGGGAGAAGAAACAATTTTTCTCTGGAATTCAGGAAAATTAGCAAACCTTAAGAGTTTTTCAACCTTATTTCAAGCCTTCTAGCTCTTAACTTTTGTGACTCAGTTTTTTTTTTTTTTTCCTGGAATATAATTCAGAATAATGTTCACATAATCACACATCTTTACATTTGTTTGCAAGCAAAATCCCAAAAGGACTTGCAGGCAGCATTGTGATACTAGATTTGCCTGTAGCTTTCCCACTTTAATCAAAGTTACCACCAAACGGGCTTCTTTTCAAGCATTTCTATTAATGCACCACAGGCTAATTAAGTTTTAAAACCTGGCACAGATTTCTTCACAATTTTTTTTAAATTAAATTACCAGCAAATCTCTCCTTTGCCATTACCTGCCATTCAGTGTCTTTGTAAAATTAATTGGCTTTATAAATAATTCAGATCTGTCTATATATTATTTTCATGAGTAAATGCAAGATCTCCACAAAGCCTATTTGTATTGTCTATTATTTTCATGAGTAAATGCAAGATCTCCACAAAGCCTATTTGTATTATTTATTTTTCAAAAAGCTAAAATGATTGCTTGAATAAGGCATAGAGGGAAGAAAAACTTCTCTATTGAATTAATGTAATGCAAAGATCCAGAACTGAAAGCAATGATAAAAGATATTTCTTGCTCTATTATTTTTGTTTTCATGCTGTTTCCTTCTCAATAATTAAAAAAGTTACACGAATCTGTTTTCTTTTTTTAAGAAACACAGTTGAAAGTTTTTTTCCTTTCCTTTCCTGTTTTTAGTTTCTTTCTCCTTCCTTCTCTTCTCTCCTTTCAGTTATAACTCCCAGCTATAATATGTAATCACATTCTATTTTAATAAGCCTTGATTTAAATTCATCCTTGAAATTCTTTATTTCTACATGAAGTCTTACTCATATACCAAAATTGACACTGAATGCATCTTTTTTCTAAGTTTTGATCCTCTAAATTCCTTTCCAACAGGATGATAAGATGTAACTCTATCATTTTCTGGTATATGTTTTTTAATCATTTTGCACCTACAAAGGTGGGATACTAGTTTTCTACTGCTGCCATAACAGATTACCTTAAACTTAGCTACTTAAACCATATAAATTTATTATCTTCTAATACCTATAGACCAGAAGCCTGACATGGGTCTCACAGTGTGTGTTAGTCTATATTGTCTAGAGACACAAATAAAATTAACCTTCACACTGGGCTAAAATCATCATGTCAGTAGGGCCATGCTCCTTTCAGAAAACTCTAGGGAAGAATCTATTTATTTTCTTTTTCCAGCTTCTGGAGGTTTCCTGCATTCCTTAGCCTGTGGCCTTTTTCTCCAACTTCAAAGCTAGCAAAAGTGGGTTGAATCCCCACATCATATCTTATCTCATAAAAGCTGCTTTTATTGAAAAATATATTTGTTGACAAGAACTTGTTGAAAGAATTAATGTCTAATTAAATAAACACATGTTGAAGTAACTAGCATCCATTCTATTCCTGACAGATTAACAATGATAAACAAGGTTGATCCTATCCATCACATTAAAAAGACTACGGTAAAATAATACTCTTGGATACCATCGGTGGAAGTGTACTCTTACCTACTCTTTTACTTTTCTCACCCACTTTTAAGGGCCTCTGTAATTACATTAGGCTACCCAGATCATCCAATATAATTCCATATGAAAACTTAATTCCCCTTTGCCATGTACACTAACATATTCACAGGTTCTGGAAATTGGCATGTGAACATTGGAGACCATTATTCTGCCTCTCACAGGAGATGTTGAACCATGGAGAGTACATGGCTTTCAGGCTCAGGCGAATCTATACTACAATCCAAGTGTGCTCTCTCGCCCAGTAAATGAATTTAGCCAGCTAACCTCTCTGAGACTTAGTTTTCTATTTGCAAAATGAATTTAATAATTTCTAAATTGTGATAGTTTTTGAGGACTAGGAGTAATATAAAATGCCTGGATTGTGGTAAAAAGAAAGTTAAGAGTGGTCATTTTCATTCTTACCTATTTTTATTTGATCTTTACTTTGTTATGACATATATTATTCAAATGATATTTATTAATTAGTTTGTTATCAGATTATCATGTGTAGAGAATAGTGAGAAGGAGGTACAGAGAAACCTGCATATTAGAAGGGAAGGTGGTTTCAATGAGGTCAAGGCCTTACGTGGTGGGATTGATGCCAGAGTGAGTAATCACTGTATTTGTATTGGCTACTCTCTGGGAATATAAGCAGAAAAACAAAAACAAAAACGAAACAAACTCATTCTTGTTGGCCCAGTTTAATTAAATATGCCACTTCCGGCTCTACTCAGTATCCACTCAATTAAAGACACTCAGAGTTCACTTACCCGAAGTAAGGGACTACACAGGCTACTTACACATTGCTTAAAAAAATGATCTCAGACAAAATGCATGATATGTTTGACAATCATGTTGTGTTAAACTGTATGCTCCAAGAAGGCAGGGCTTGGACATGTCTTGTTCAATACAAATTGCTGGGCACCTTGTCAGGTACCCACCACAGAGTACACACTCCATAAATATTTGTTGGATACAATGAAAAGAAATAGGCCAAAAACCTGGATATTTAGTCCGTTTACCTGGACTGCATGTTTGTGAAGTTAGCTGGTATCTCTCAGATGCTCAGTTAACCTCTAAAAGAGTTTGTGCTATTACCCCAAGTCCAAATTAATGAAAGCTTCATTATCGATAATACCTACTATGTGCAGACACAACAAAAGCTTTTCCTGTGCTCTGTAATTAAGTCTTACAAATCTGTGTAGCAGGTGTTCCTTTCCACATTTGAGAGCTAAGTCACCCATGGGTCAGAGAAGTCATTCAATGTATTCAAAGTCATCCACCTTTTAATGGCAGACCTGAAATTAAGCCTAGGCTTATTATTATTTTTTTTTATTCAAAAGATCATGCTGTTTGACTTTTGCGGGTTTTTACAAAACAAAGTTTTTTGAGCCTTTGTGTTATGTGTTAAGCCGCTTATAAGTGCTGGGAATGTAAAGATTAAAATTTAAGACTAGGCTATATCCTCAAAAACACAACTGTAACATGATGTGGTAACAGGTATATTAGTAATATAAATATAGTACTATAGGGAGCACAGAGATGACAGCAATTATTTAGCATTCAGGAAATTAGAAAATTTTCTTCCTCCAAATATTTGCACGTACCAATCCCAGTTCCCAGAACACTGTTCCTTTTCTTATTGCTAACCTACCCTTGGATTTCCGTGTAAACATCAGTCATACCAGTTATTCCACAACACTGAAGGCAAACCTAAATATTTCTGCTCACTATTTCCAAAGTTATAATTTCTCTATAATTATTGCTTAAATCTATTTTGTATGCATCAGACATAATATCACATGCTTGACATGAATGATCTCATTTGATGACCAAAACCATAGTAGAGATAAGAAAACTGAGGTTAAAAGTTAGTAAATGTCTCATAGTTACACAGTTGGCATAGAATGGAGCCAGTATTTAAATCTAGGCAGTTTGTCTAGATTATCATACCTGTCAAGGTACAGATTACACAGTTATATCATTGCTGATTGATTGCCTATTATCTGTTCTAAAATAGAGAACAAAAGCTGTGAGAAAAATAATCTGGCTTATTTTGTTCACCTTTGTATCTTTAGTTCCTAAATTCGTGACTAAAGGTAATCTGGACCTTGAAGACTTAGATGGAATTTGCTATAATTTGAGAGAGAAAGTGGTTTTGACATTAGTATGATTAATTGATTAGTTTTAGAGTGAGTAGCAGCAAGGAAACCAATGGGATGACTGTCTACAATTACCCAAGTGATGCAAGCATTAACTAGAACAGGGGTCATCAAACATTTTTTTGTGGAAAGCCTAATAGCAAATATTTTAGACTTTGCAACTACTCAACTCAGTCACTGTAATGCCAAAGAAACCACATACAATGCATAAACATATGAACATGGATGTGTTCCAATAAAACTTTATTAGCAAAACAATTGGCATACTCCCCCATGGGCAGTTATTTGCTGGCCCTGAAATAGAATATTGCTAATGTAACTGGAGGGTATGTGTTTTGAGAGTCTGTATGTTGTGCTGTGGTGGAAGTGAGTGAGAACTAGAGAAACATTTCAATGACAAACCTGGCAGGACTTGTTGACTGACAAACTACGAAGAATGAGAAAAGGAATAGCTGAAGCTAATCCTGATTTTGTAAAACCAAAGAAGACAAATTAGTTTAAAAGTCAAGAATAATAACATGATTCAAAGTCCAAAAAGGTGAGTTTCATGTGTAAAATAGCATCTGATAATTTCTAAAGCCCAGAATAAAAGTAAATAGACACATATATAGGAGAGCTTTGTCATGTCATTTCATAAGTCCATTATAGGACTCCATTATTACTCATCTCAATCCTTATATTTGGTTACTTAATTCTGAAGTCATTTTTTTATGATTCATATTTTTCTTCAGTTCTTATCAAGAAGAGCACAAGCTGAATTGTTCAAGCAGTAAGTCACATAGTCCAGTTCACAATTTAATTCACCAGGAAAAATTCCAAAAAGCTACCTTTTAAGATCTTTTGGTAAACCAGTGCTTAGAGAAAATTTTCCTTTGAGTTTTCAACAAACTCACAAAAATATAATTTCTACAGATGAGATTTTGTCCCTGGCTGAAGGTTTTCTATTTGGCACAGTGCAAAGAGGCAATCTAGGTATTAAAAGTTATGCCAAAAGAGGAATACATCCCACTGCGTTCAAAAGTATCTTTAGAAGGAATATGAAAGATGGGCCTGGGTGAACAGTCATTCGTTTTGATTTAATAGTTACACCCCTTTGCATTACACAAAGGCTCTTTTTTAAACGTTCCTGCCATAAAATCTCATTTTACGATAGGAATTTGGGTACCAGGTAGACTTTATGTATGACACTAATAAGCAGTACTTGCTATGAGTTATTTTCAAACTGATAGCCTGTATCGATATCCAGGTTTAAGAGAAAACACACTTTCTTTTCCTTTTTTTTTTTTAAAGGCAGTTGAATGAACCAAACAATGTGAGGAGCTTGATCAAATAACTTCCTTTATTGCGAGATGTAGTGATGGTCTCTAAGCACATAGAAATAGAGAGTGAAGGGAGAGCCTTTGCCAATAAATGCACCATCAGAATTTATACATTGGCTTGGGAAGGAAGGGATGGAATATCAGAATCTAGTTGCTTGTCATCAGTCTTTCAACTCTTACAAAAATATGAGTCATCCTCTCACATAACTCATATGAACTCTGAGTAGCAAGAAATTCTGGAAACTTAGAAGTGTCACTAGGGGAGTAAGGAGGACAAGCCAGGGCTGAGGACACAAATTGGGCTATAGGACTGTGTCCTCCCCAGATAGTAGTCCAATTGATAGTCCTCCCCAGATAGTAGTCCAATTGATAGCACTCGAATGGTAGAATAAACAGGCTTTTTGGAGCATTCAGCCATGATGTAGAAAAGACCAGATCTGGCCTTCAGAGAAGAGATTTGGCAAAGTCCAGGTCATTGGTCAAAAGGGGTATACCCTTTAACAAGGACTTAGGCAACCCTCGTGGAAGGCCTATGGAGACAATCAAACAGCAAAGTAAACAGCCAACACCACAAAGATGGGCTACAGAAGGCTGGACATCACGGGTGTCATAGGTGCCCAGGATGTACTCCAGACGCACTAGGTACTGATACAATGGCAATGAAACAAATTCATAACCCTGATTCTTTATCCTTATCTTTCATTCTGATGGTTAAGGCTGATGCCATAGTTAATGTTTGATCCGTAGTGGCTTCTGAATAAGCTGAGAAGGCAAAGTCAACCCTCTTCCTCCTCTTCACCTTCAGTCTTGAGGAAATTATCCAGTGTCTCTTTGAATTTAGATAATAGTATTGGCTAACAAATATTAGTTCTTACTATGTGCAGACACTATTCTATGTTCTTTTTACATAGTACCTAATTGTTATAGCTCTGCAGAATATTATTATAACAATTCATAGTTTAGGAAAGTGAAACTAAAAGAAGGTTAAGTGGTTCCTCCAAACCTAAGTGGCAAGGACTGGAACAGGAATAGTTAGAACATTATTGCGGCTTTCTAGAGGCCCACTCTACTCTGGATACAGAATCAGTACATACTAGTCACCCAACAAGATGGATGCTATAGTAAAACAATGAACCAACTCCATAGGAGGAGAGCACAGCTTTTCCTAGAGAGATCAGAAAAGACTTCTCAAAAGAAGTTGACCTTCGATCTGAAATGCCAGGCCTTAACCTCCAGACTTTGGTGAGGGGAGGTCCTGAAAGTAGCAGGAGCCCAAAGAGGTATTACCATGATGGTTGTCTGTGAATAAGGGGAACAATGATGTAGCTGGGAAGGAAGCTGAATCCTGAATTTAGGAGAACCTGAACTGTGTACCACACAGAAGGATAAAAGTCAAGTAGAAAATAACCAGGGGGCTTGTGTGAATAAAACAAGGAACAAAGAATGGAGTGAGAGAATTTGACCCAGGAAATAAAAATACTGAACAAAAGATGAGTTATTTCCTTTTGCAAAAATGTTATTTGTAGACCAGTCACTTTGCATATTATCTAATGTTCATTAAAAATATTGTACCATACCAGGCACGTAGTTTTGAAGGTGAGCATGGCTTGACCTGGCGTGAAAATGGTGCAAGGATATTCTACGTCCAAGAAATAACATGTGCAAATGTGTCCAGCCAAAAAGTAATGTGATACAGTTATGGCATCTGTGATGCCATAGATAATGAAGTAAGTATTTTAACAGAGCTTGAATAAAGTATGTTAGTGAACATGGAGCCCCAGAGGGACTGGAGAAGTGGGTGTTAACCACAGGATGTTGAAAGACCTTTATAGTACATTATAGGAGTTGAATGTATTGCATATTTGCTTTCAGTCATGGAATGCCACCTTCTGGTTTGCATTTTAGAATATCATTCTCACAGCATTGTGAGGTCAGGGAACATACTAGAGGAAGAAGAATTAGGATGTGGTTGCAAACACCAGGCAAGCTAAGAGTGCACAAAGAGGAATGAGTGATAGCATTTCCCTTATAGAAATGCTCCTTACATGCTATTATTTTATTTTCAAAAGACTTTTTTCTTAATCCTAACAACTACACTATACTGCAAGGCAGCCATATAACAACATCAGTTCACAGTATTGAACCTTTACCATGCCAAGTACCAAATCTTAGGGAGGCATTTAAGCATATTAGTAAAATTTTCCGCACTTAGTACCTCTGAGTCCTAGAGAAATGTATCTCCCTATGCCTCAATTTTCTCATTTGTAAAACTGGAATGTTTCATAGTGTTGTGAAGACTAAATATTACATTAAAAGTACTTGGAACAATTCCTAGCACATAGTAAGCAGTCAAAAATGTTAGCCATATCATGTTTAAATTTTGCAGTGTCTTTTGTTACTCTTCTAGTGTCATATTACAGATAAAGAAATAGAATCAAAGAGAATGTAAATATAACTTGCTAATGGTAAAAACACAACCTATTCTGATTCCTGATCTTACTCAGGAGAGAGAGTGCATGATTTTCAACCAGCACAACATCTAATTTTATTGTAATAGGTGAGGAGCTGTGGATGAGGGGAATGCCATCATCTAAGACTTATCTATTAGTGGCTTCAATGAAAGTGCTTCCCAAGCCAAACAGGGATTCTTCTCCTTATCTAATTCATTGCACTGCTTTTTGGAATCCTTTCACAGCATTTTTATCTTCCCTGACATTTAATTTGTAATCCCAGAAAACCAGAAACTTTCACATATGCAGTTGCCTAGGCTCTCAAAGCAGGGAACACTCCCTTAACTAGGCAACAGATATTTCCAGCAGAAACCTCAGTCAGTGAACATGGCAATATGCAGTGGGAATTCAGTGATGCTTGCAATGAGTCAGCCAGAATTCTCTGCCCAGAGCTGTTCAGGGTTGATAGCACCATGTAAACAGAAAAATCAAGCATGTAGGTTGACCACAATTATGATAAAGACAGAGGCCTACACCCCATTAAAACTATTGTTAGCTCAGTAGTATCGTCTATGTAATATTAATCATAAGAGTAAAGCTAGTTTTTAGGGTTGATTTTATATACTGTCTCACACAGGCAAGGCTCCAAAAGGTGTGGTGATTTGTCAAGGTCAAACAGCTAATGTATGAGCTTCCTATGGCTGTTGTAACAAATTTCCATAAACAGCAGCTTAAAACAATGCTAATTAATTTTCTTACAATTCTGGAGATCAGAAGTCCAAAATGAATCTCACTGGGTCAAAAATAAGGGAGTGTTTCTGGAGGCTCTAGAGACTCCGTTTCCTTGCCTTTCCCATCTACTAGAGGCTGCCTACATAGCCTGGCTCATGGATCTCTTCCTCAGTCTTCAAAGCTCACAACTTCATCACTCTAACCTCTGCATTCATGGTCACACATCATAGTCTGTTAATTTAAAAACACAAGATCCACACATTTAGAAAAAGATATTTTATTTCTTGTAAAGGGTTACAGCCTGCACGTGGCCATTTCACAGAGTCAGAAGCATAGTCTGGCAAAGACAAGGGGTGGCACTTCAAAGAAGGAGGGGTTAGGCTAGGAGCTTTATGATGAACAGATTGGCTACACATACATATTTAACAGGATGTAGGAGAAGCTCTGAATATTCAGGAAGATGGTCCTGACACATGCGCACTGAATAAACATGCATGTAACATACAATGTTCACTCTGAGGTGGAGACTTAACACTTAGATATATGACAACTAGACCCTGTATGTCTAAAAGTCTTCTCGGGACACAAAGGCACTCAAGTGTGCAGCCTCTGTAAACTGACCAAAACTTATCCATGGTCAGTGGTCTTCTAATAGGGAGAAAGTTGCTGAAATCAGTCTCTTGTCCAATCAAAGCTTTAGTTAGGGCTGGTGAAATGGGGGCCCTCAGTTAGTCAGTGTCTAATGATTAGTAAAGTGGAAAGTTTCAACATTGCTTATTTGAAGGCCAGTATGTGTAGCCACTTGCTAGAGAAAAAGGAAATATTTGTGACAATTAGAACATAATTTATTTTTTAAGTGTAAGGGTGGATGACTTAACCCTTGCCTGGCATGGCCTTAAGTCCTATTTGTAGTTTGATATCTGACTGGCACATAGTCTGTCCTGTCAGTCTTATGATCTCCGGTTTAACACTGTTTTCGCTAAACTCCAAAAGGAAGGCAGTATAACCAGGTGTGTTTGACCTCCTAGCCTGTCAGTTTTCAAGTTTTTAAATGGTGTCTTCTTAGCCAAGAGGGGGTTTGTACAGTTGGTTGGGGCTTAGAGTTTTATTTTTAGTTTACACCTGACTCTGGTTCTTTTGTCTCTGTCTTCCACTTACAAGGACTCTATTGTTACATTGGTTTTATCTGGATAATCCAGAATAATCTCCCTATTTTAAGGTCAGCTGATTAGCCACAATAATTCCATGCATTATCTTAATTACTCTTTGCCATGTAACGTAACATAGTCACAGGTTCTGAAGATTGGGGTATGGATATGTAGCAGGCCATTATTCTGCCTTTGACAGCTAGGAAAATCTCCCCTACACATTTACTTAGTACAGAGATGCTCATGGAGGCAAAAATGAGTGCAGCAAGACACTGTGAATATATGCCCAACATTTGCTGAGATGGCACACCAACTCCTCAGGCCAACAGTTCATTCTCTATTTGTCAGAACCCTACATACACTTGGTCACTCAGTTAAGGAAGCTCTCCATATCCACCTCTATAACTGATGCTTCTTCCTCTTTGCCTAACACAAGTCGTTATTCTTCTATGTCACCTTTATGCTTTGTAGCAGAGACTAATCTACATAACTCTCCCAGTACCTTAAGATGTACCATCCATTCCACTCCAAACTTCCAAGAGTTCAGCAAGGAAAGTTTTATGAAATGTCCTATTGAGTGGATCTACAAATCTACATGTTAAAGGTGGTGATGATGCCAAGGGTCAAATACTGTCTGACAGCAGCATGATTTCCATTTAATATCCATTCAAGGAGTATTTCCAGAGCACTGCGTTCCTGGTCCTGTGGAAGGTGAAAGACAAGGGAACTCTCTACATTCATAGAACATGCACTGTGATGGAGGAGGGATACAGATAAAGAAGCTCCTCTAAATCTTTAAATGTGCAGCGTCCATTAGAGTGTGCAGGAGAGGCATGTACTCTCAATCAAGTGATCTCTTAGGGGAAACTGTGTTTTGGTTCTTGTTTTGGTTTCCTCACTTGCAAAATGAGACTGGAATAAATTGGAGGATGCTATCGGGCCCTGGACATATTTAGTCCATAAAGGTGAGGCCAATCATATTGGCCCTCTGTGGTGGGTTTTTCTTTTCTTTTTTTGAACGACCATTAGATGTGCTGGCAACATGGAGCCTATTTACCTCCCAGCAATGATCTGAGCTGAGATGTGCATGTCTCTGGCATCTGTACATGCTCTCCAATCACCATCAGCCACTTCACTTGCTATGGCACGTCTTACGTAGAAGCCAAGTATCAGGGGCCATTTTTCAGCAGGCAGTAGGTCACCTCACTCATTCTTAGTATTAGCTCATACTTAATGTGACTCCCAGTTTTAATGATCTGGTTTTCTGTTTGCTCAATTGTGTGAATAAATCAATACACTAACCTCGACCTTAGTAAGTTCATAATATGGAGATAAATAATAAATATATCTTGACTTTAAGACAGACATTAAAGAGAGGCCAATTATAACAAACCATTAAAACAGTAGTATATGTGTTAACAAGAAAGGAAGCATGAAACAAAGGAGAAAGGACAGTTCTCTAAGGAGGAGACAGGCTTTACAGCAGGGTGGCATCAGGTAAGCAAGGAGAAAATAACTTTGCCAGTGCATTGCACACATTTGGATACAATGTAGGTTCAAAATAGGTGATTGCTGAAGAGAATGGAGATAAATTGAATTCTAGAATGAGAAACCTGCATGTCAGAGGCAAAGAGGTGAATGATAACCTTGTGTTCTGGGAGCCCTAATCATTTGACCAGGGTTAGAGCATAGAATTTACATTCAGAAGAAGGGAGATATGAGACTGGGGAGACAGAAAAAAATTCAATAATTGAGACCTTGTGTGTCAGGTTGATGAGGTTTAATTCATTCTAAAGATGATAGGGTATCATGGCAGCAGATTAAGCAGGGAGCACATGACTAGATTTGAAACGTTTTTCAAAAGATCACTGTCAAGAGAATGAGTGGTCAGCATTAGGGGCTTATACCATAGATAGACAAATAACTTGGGAGACTGTTGTGATAACCATAGTGACAGAGAATCAATAGTTAAGATTTCTATGTTGCAAATGAGAGATATTCCAAGTCCAATTCTGTTAATAAATAAGTAAACTTATTGGCTCATGCAATGAAAGTAGTGAAGTAGGGTGGGCTTTGAAGATGGATTAAAGCACCTGTCTCAGATCCATTTCCCTTTCGTTCCTGGGCTATACTTTATCTTCTGGCTGGTTTTCCTCATGTGGTGAATTAATTCAGGTTTTAAGTCTTCAGAACATTTCCAGCAGTTGTCCCCTTGCATCTCATTGGCAAAATGGATTATGTGCTCTTCATCTAATCTTTTGTTCATGGGAATATGAAAAGCTAGGTTTAGGAACCACTCTTTGGGATAACGATGGTAGAATTGCCATTCAATCAATCAGACCTGTCCCTGAAGTTGGGGGTTGGAATAGGTTTTTCTGAATTATCCAGGTCATATACAGGAAAGGTGTATATGGGAACAACATTTAGATTACTATCGGGAACAGGAAAGCAGTGCTTGGGAGACAGCTATCAAGAGGTACATTGAATGATAATGGTCTAAGTTTTTTTTTTAATGTCAGGAATGAAGTAATGGAGAGGACAGAGAAATGTTAAAAGGATGGAAGGATTGAGAGTTGATCATTGATTAATTATGAGAGGTTAAAAAAAAAAGAAATTGAGAAAGAGGCCTCAACTTTCTTTTTTTTTTTATAGAGGGACCCCTTTATTACACATTTATATAATTATAAAACTATAATAATGTAGTTATTAAAAATGGGACACTTTTTTCCATTTTTGGTATCTCATATTCAATTTTTCCATCCTCTTCACAATCTTCCATTAACTTGCTTTTTGTTATCCAGTGTTCACCTGAAACTTCTACCCCACCATTCAAAGTACAACCAAAGAATAAATGATCTTACAGATTGTTGTGAGAGACATTATCAGATAAATTAATCCAGTAACACATGAATAAAGATTGAGAGTTTTAAAGTAAGTATAGTAAAAGCAAAAACATATGAAGCATAATTTAATCTGATGATTCAGAAGGCACCTCAAGATTGTGTTGTGCCATTTTCCTCATGCTGCATGTTTAGGTGCCTATAACAGAATTCTGGTTAGTAAAATATTGAAAAAAATTTGACATATAATTCACATTAAATGACTACAGATAGATACAATATGGGCATTTTGATGTGTACATTTGTACTTGACCAGGGTACAATTTATAATATACTAAGAAAAGTAAAATTAATTACAAAATGAGTATTTTTAGCACACTTAGTAACAGCTACTTGTTTTAAACTATTATTTCATTTTTGGTGACCAAATTATATTTGACCATAATTAAAGAACACATAACCTTAAAATAATATTTAAGAAACATAGTTACAACAGACATATGTTACATTAAATGAAGAAAGTAAATAAATGTACATGTATTAAAGGGTACTGAGGTTTTTCAAACCTTTGCTTTTGAAAAGTCTCTTAATCCACTTTCCTGTAAATTAATTTAAACTTAAAAAGTTTATACTCAGTGTACTTACAGAAAGAGGTGAAATCAGTATTGAGCCTAACAACCATTCAATGCTGATCACGAACTAATATTTTTATTTGATTATCCTGACAAACATAATAATTGAGCCCATGTATATATGCAAGATGTGGAGGATCCAACTAATCAACTGCAGAAAGAAAAACACTCAACTTAAAAAAGGTTGAAACAAATGACAAATGGAAATAGCTGAATCACTGTACCTTTTTGACACAACCTTAAATCTTAGTTTTACTATATATTATTTGGTACTCCTGGATTCAGTAGTTGGGGTAAAAAAGGTTTCTGTATTCAAACATATCTACAGAATGTCAATATAAAATGTGTGGATATATACATTTAATATACACACACATATGCGCATACACACAAACGCATACTCGCATGTCTAGGAACCAGCACCTAACCACATTCCTGTTTCTCACTAATGACCCAATGAATCATTTATGACTTTAAGACCAGCTTAGATTCTATAAGGCTGTACAATATATGGCTAAAGAGGTCAAACACAAGCACCCATGTTCAGGCTGGATTCAACTGTTCCTCCTCATGATTTTTGACAAACAGTAATACCACTTATGTAACAACTATATCTCAATAACTTAGAATTCAGAGAATAAAACCATAAACATTGAGCTCCCTCATTGTTTAAAGAACACTCTTTCCATTCTATTTCCACTGACTGATAAGAGGACACACCAAACTAGATCACTGAACTGTACAAATAATCTTTACTCTTAATCTAAACAAACATGTGTTAAAACATTCTGAAATGCTGCATCCTTTGATGTCTTCATCTTTTCAATTGCCCGATGCAGGTCCTGCTGTTGAACAGGCCGAATTTCATCTTCATCATGGCTTTCTTCTGAAGTAGAATTAACATATTCTCTAACACAGAGGAGGGCAGCATCTCGACACATCTCTTTTAGGTCACTTCCTGAAAAGCCGTCAGTTTCCTGGGCAACTTCTAGCAGGTCTACATGCCTATCCACATTTTCATTTTTCAAGATGAGTTTCAGGATTGCTTCTCTCTGTTTTAAAGCAGGCTGGTTGATGTGAAATCTTGTAGGCATTCTTCTCATTATAGCAGAGTAAAGGTCCTGAGGACGACTGGTAGCTCCCATTACTATGACCTGGCAACTGTGATCAGTATCCCATCCATCCCAGAGACTCATAAACTTAGCTTTCATCATGGCTGTAGCTTCATGGTCAGAACTTGAACGGTTTCAAAGAAAAGAGTCTATTTCATCTATAGAGATGATGGATGGTTGTAGCTTTATGGCAAGGGAGAAGGTAGCAGCAGCCAATTTTTGAGATTCACCATACCACTTGTTAGTCAGTGTCGAAGGCTGAAGGTTAATAAATCGACAGCCTGCTTCTTTGGCAGTGGCCTTGGCAATCAACGTTTGACCACAGCCTGGAGGCCCATAGAGAAGAACACCTTTTGGAGGTTGCAGAAGCCTGGAATTCTCAAACAAATGTTTCTTTTTGATAGGTAAGATGACTGTGTCTTTCAGATCTGTAATGACCTCATCGAAACCTGCTATATCACTCCAAGTAACATGCATATTAAGAGGGTCTACTAGATGAGCAGCAATACTCATTTCATATTCTGAGACCTTCACATTTTTCATACCGATTTGCTTCATTAGTTTTTCTGCCTGTTTCTGAGCTTCTACTTTTTGCTTTCTGGTTGGATCAATTGCATCTACCATCCATTTGATAGTAAAGTATGTCACTGCATCAAATATTGTCAAACGGAAAATTAAACCAACAACTTCATTTCGACTCAAAGGACGAGAAAAGGCTTCAGCATGTACCATCTTGATTGTTAACCCAGGAGCAGAAGCAGCCGGAGAAATGCCCTCAGCCGGCCTCGCACAGGAAGGAAATGCAGCCTGAGAGAGAACACTTCTGGTGGGAGCCGCGACCCACTCTCTCTCACAGAGCATGCGCGACCCCCGGTCGCCAGCGAGAATGCGGTGTGCTCCCAGTCTTAGAAACGGTGAGCAAGAGCAAATTCGTGCAGCCGGTGCTTGCTTAACCTGCTACCTGCTGGCCGGAGACTTTCTGCGAAGCCCGGAACCTCAACTTTCTCACATAGGTAACTGGGATTCCTCAATAATGAACATATTTTAAAGTAAAGAAAATGGGTTGACAAAGCCCTGATTCTTTGTTATTCAAGTGAGGTTTAGAAATGAGTTGGATGGTTGTGTTAGAGGACCAAGTTCATATGCCCGCTGCATAATAACAGACCTATACACTGAGGCAGCTGGGTTTACATCAGAGAAAGTGTTTAATGATCTCAGGGTAGCTGAGGAGATGGAAGGAGACCCTCAAATCCATCTCTCCAAGGAGTTTGGGGCCGGGGTTTTAAAGGGATTTTTGGAGGGCAAGGGGATGAAAAATTGGGGCCATTCGTTGGTTGGGGCAAGAAGGATGAAATCATCAGGATGTGGAAACTGCATTGTTTGGGCAAGTCAGCTTCCCTTGGGGTCCTTCAGACCAGCTGATGTCAGTAATTTCACTGGTATGCAGGCCTTGAAAGAATACCTCAAATGGGTAAATTTAATATTTCATAGTGTTTAAGTTGTTGACTATAAAGCAGTTAAGGGGAGCCATAATCTGTGACAGGGCTTATGTGATTCTGTGGCAGTAGGCTGTGAACAACCATGAGGAAGCACGTCAGAGAGCAAGCTGACCTAATGATTAATGCTGAATGTGCTGGAAGCTTGGTTTATTTTGGTTTCTTCCCCTCCCTTCTTCTATGATAAATTTTATAAAATTTATAAGGACAGTTTCAGTTGAGTCCAGATCACAAAAGAGAAGATAGGATTGGAGGTAAAGATTAGGAGCATCATGAGATCACGGATGAGAATCCCCAAGGACAGGACTATGATAAAAGCAACCTCTGAGCATGTTACAATAAAATTGTTCTTTAAAGATGTGATTCTTACAAAAGGGCAACTCTCCCCTCAGGAATAAAAGAGGTCCCACTAGCCTCTGAGAGCAGCTACTTCAACCTCAAAACCAAGGAGTTCCAGCCGAGTGGCTGGGAGAGTTGATGAGCAGCTTCTTCACCTCCCCTTAGTGCTCCTTTGAGGGAGCTAAAATGCATTACAACTGCCACTGTTGTCTGCCCTCTGGAAGTTTACAATGTGAGACAAATGTTCAGTCTATTTAGGACATGAACTGTTTCTGAAAATATGCCCCTCACCATACAAGAGAAGCAATGGATTCTTAGTGTCCAGAAATAGAGGTCTCACTGAAATTTGACTTGAGCTTGATAATACGTGGCTTGCCTTGTTAGGATATTAAATATTAGAGAGGTAACTCATCACTGCAGATTAATGAAGTCATCAAAATCATTTAGAAATAATTGCGGGCCTAATTTTAATTAGAAGTTTGATTGCTACTATTGAAACGAAGTAAGAGAAATGCACACTCCTCACTCTCTGAATGTTGTTCTCATTGAAACAACAATTACTATGTCAATCTTTAGCTCATTAGTGGCCCTTTCTTGAGATTTACATTAGATGGTTTCCAAAGAATAGAGTATTTTAGGCAGGGAATATAGGGTGGCAGGACTGTAATAAAAAAAACTCCTAGAATCAAAAGAAAAGATAGAAATGTCATTTTCTGAATGTAAGCAAATATAATGCAAGAAAAATTGATGGCTTTCAGAGAAGTAAGATAAAATAGTATTCTAACAGGTTGGGATATTTTCATCAGTTTGGCAAGGAGAAAAAGGAGTGCCCCTAAAATGGAAAGCATCCATCTAAAAAGAAACAAATATAAAAACCTTCAAATGACTGTCTTAAAGAAATGTTGTACATAGATATAAGTTGTTGATTAGCATGTTGAAATGGGAGAGTTCCCTGACCCCATCGTAGGACTTGTGACAGGGGTGTGACTCATTTGCTCACCACCACTCACTCAAGCCCCTTACGGGAGGGGGAGCATGCAGATGGGCAAGTACAGGAGCTGACGCAAGCGCTTTTGGGCTCCAGCCCCACGGTAGCATCTAGGGATGTGTTACAACTAATGCCCTTTTAACAGTTGCCATCCATGGATGGCTAAGTGTTTAACCAGCTCAGTGGAGAGTCGGGGTAACAGCCTTTTACACCCTGACTGCTTGGTACCCAGGTCCTTGTCCAGTGTCCAAGAAGAATCAGGTCACCTGGACTTGAAGGATGGTGACTGAGGGGCTTTCATTGAGTGGTGGAGGTGGTCTCAGTGAGATGGATGGGGAGCTGGAAAGCGGATGGAGTGGGAAGATGACTTTCCACTGGGGTTTGGCCGTCTATGGTAAATTCCCCTCCAACCGTCCCCAGCCAAACTCCTCTCAACATTCGGATGCTCCTTCTCTTCTCTCCTTTTCTGCTGCAATGCTCTGCCACTCTGCCACTCTTCTGTTCCTCTGTTTCTCTGCTTGTGGAGCTTGCGATCTATATGAGCAGAGGATAGGGGCACGGCAGGCCAGAGTGGCCTTGGAAAAGGTGATATTTGGACAGGAAAACTAGCAATGCATGTTTCTATTTAGGGCTGTGTGTTTCCAGGCTTGAGGGTGGGGCCTTTGCAGGGTACTGTCCTCTTCTACCCAGTATTTTCCTGCCTCCTGTCCTTATCAATGTGATTTTAGAAATGATACACCAGAGACCAGGATGCATCATTTATCAAATCTTATCCTCACATGGAAAGAGAGGAAGAAACAGACAGAGAAGGAGAGGCAGGTGGGAAGCATAGAAACAGAAAAAGAGGCAGAGATTATGTGGAAAATAAGCATTTTGCTCATCAAAGTGGTGTACTCTGGAATAATGACAGTTTTCTGAGTTCCACATGGCCTATTTTATTCATGTCTAACTAGTTTATTTTACTTTGATTTCATATTTTCCAAAAACTTGTTGTATTTCTATTTATTTGTTTGTTTATTTATTTAGAGACAGGCTGTTGCTGTGTCGTGCAGGCTGGAATGTGGTGGTGCAGTCATGACTCACTGAAATCTCAACCTTCTGGTCTCAAGTGATCCACCCACCTTCAGCCTCCTAAGTAACTAGGACTACAGGCCCGCACCACCAAGCTTTGCTAATTTTTAATTATTTTTTTTTGTAGAGACAAAGTCTTACTATGTTGCCCAGAACATTCATATTTTGAATTTGGCTTTTCAAGTATTCCAGGATATGGTGAGAATGAAAAAGTTCAAGTGGCATGATTGATTGCTTAACAAATATCAAAATGTTGTTCTAAGTATTTTGTTTGCACTACCGTGTCTAAGGGTACTTAGAAAATAGCAATTCTGGCCACTAATTTTTTTGCATTAATAAAGAATAAATGTGTTTTCTGAGTGTCTTTGAGTTTATTTTCCATAAGTTAATAAGTAAACTAGTAAAATCAAAGATTAGGATAAGACATTAGTTTTCAAAATAATGTTATAACCCATTCTATATTAAAAAGAAAACAAAGAAACACAAATTCACTGGTCTTTCTCTTTGTTACTTCTTATTGTGACAAAGTGCATTTTATATAAAATGCTATCATTGGGCAATTTCTCAAATGCTATCAGGAATTTTTTGCGGGTATCCAAGAGCAAATTTTTGCAAAGAAAACAAATGGTTAACCAAGTTAATTTATATAAACAAAGAAAGGGGTATATATGGCAGACACTACTAGTGCTGGCTGTGTACCAAATTATTCATTCTCCTCTGTGTTACCAAGAGACCTATGCTTTTGGAGCATCGGTGTTCCCAGGCTACAAAACAAACAAACAAACAACGAAGTCCCAGCCTTCCTTGCAATTAGAGGTGTCCATGTTACATAGTTTTGGCCCATTTAAAAAGAAAAGAAATGAATGGAAACATGCTAGATATTTCTGGAAATGTTATTTTGGAAACTTTTATTTATTCACTCCATAATTCACTCGGTTTTAAGTACAGTGTACACACTGTGGCTCCTTATTACAATCAGCACCTGTACAAATTTATAATTCACCCTCTCCGTAACTCTTCTCAGTGGAATTAGAATGATGACGTCAAGGCCAGTGCATTGCACAACTTTGGTGAGCACTGTAATCCATGTAAATAGTGCATTCTGAGGGCACCAACACTGTCTCTGGAAGAGGTTGCAGCCTGATTTCACAGAACCAAACTGTTGTCTTACTTTATGCATAAATGTCTGCAAAATGTCATGGTTCTTTTGGAGAATTAATCATATTGAGTTATATTTTAAGGGAGAAGATATGTTGGATTTTCATAGGAACAGCCTTGCCATTATTCTGAAATTTCTAATCAAACACTAGCATTTGAATATTTTTCTTGTGATGACAGTCCCTTACTTCAGGTGGTTTGGCTAGTTCTGCATCTCCAAGAGTGCTTTGTCCTTTATAAACAGCAACAATGACAATGGTTTGAAAAAGCCAAGTTGGAGGGAACATTTAAGAATATAAATTTGATGATTCTGCAACTATTCTGGGCCATCAATGGAGATGGAAACATGAACAATTTATCTCACAAAACAAGCTTGGGACAAATGCACACTGTGTCAATAGTCTTCCTCATTATAATTGATGGTAACTCTGTCCTAGTTGCTCTGGTCAGAAACAGAGTAATTCTTGACTTTTCTCTTTCTTTCGCACTTCACATCTAGTCCAACCACAAATGATGTCATCACCAATTACCACTTAAATCTCCATGTAAGTTCTTTCAGTCATGGTTTTGCTTTACTGATTTCAGATACAGCTGGAACCAGGGTTTGCAGGAACCTTGAGGTTAGATAATTCACATTTCTCCTTCCTGCATTTACTCTGTCTCGTGCCTTCAAAGCCAAAGAGATTTAAATAGCAATTGAATTGCATACTGACTTTCACGTTTTTTCCTTCCTTTGATTTTTGTTCTTACTAGCTCCAATGAAATGTAAAATACCCTGGAATCTTTAATGTTCTAAATTGTTCTAAACTTGGAATCTAGTCTATGAGGCACTTGAAATCTCAGCAGATGTCTCCTTTTATCACCTTTGTAGTGAAGATTGCTATGATGACCAGATATAGACAATGCTGTCATTATTGAGCTGATTTCTTCATGGAAGTATCTCTGTCTGAACAAGATTGGACTGAGACGTTACCCAACTTCCATGGTAAGGTGGGTGACAATGTGGCAGGACACATTTTTATGGCCAAAAAAGTGTGTGTGTTCTTTTATAGCATCCTAGGACCCCCAAAGGGCTAAATCCTAAAAAGGAGGTCCAAGTACTGATAATATCAGTCTAGGGGTTCAAAAAGGTACACCTTGCCTGAGGCATCCAGTTCAGCACTTGCCTGGCTGGAAAATTTATAGAAACAATTAAAATTCCCTGTACAATGATAGTCCCAAAACTTAGGACACTAAAGATGAAATGAAATTTAGGGAACCTTTTATTCAAATACCTCCTTTAATAGAACTACAGGCATGATTTTCATTGACCAGATTTACACAGCAATTTAGAGGATGATTTGGACTAAAAATTTGAGAAAAGAAAAATCATTCAGAGCAATCTGAGCTGTGTGAAGTACGTAAAATGTATCAGGCCCAGAGAGACAGGAGTGTGGGACTTCAGTCATGTCACCTCCTCCTCCATGCCTGAGGGCAATTGTTTAAAGTAATTTTGTTCCTGACTAGCTGTCTCACTCATTATCTTCATATTTCTGGAATTTTAGTTTGTTTTTTCTTTTCTTTTCTTTTCTTTCCTTTTTTTTTTTTTTTTTTTTGAGACAGAGTCTTGCTCCATTGCCCAGGCTAGAGTGCAGTGACACGATCATGACTCACTGCAGCCTTAAGCTCCCAGGCTTATGCAATCTTCCCACCTCAGCCTCCCGAGTAGCTGGGACTACAGGTGTGCACCATCTCACCAGGCTAATTTATTTTATTTTTTTATTTTCAGTAGAGATGAGGTCTTGCTCTGTTGCCAGGCTGATCTCAAACTTCTGGGCTCAAGTGATCCTCCTGCTTTAGCCTCCCAAAATGCTGGGATTATAGGCATGAGCAACTGTGCCTGGCCATGGAATTTGTCATACAAAGAATAAGGTTTAGCTCATCAATAGATTATGCTATTTTAATGTAAATTATTGGTAAACAATTCAGGAATTGCCTCTTCTTTTTCATTAGAAATCCATTCGATATATGGAAAAGAAAAGAAAAGAAAATCCATTGATAATTGCTGTTAATTGGAGTATATATTTAGGACAACTTGACTCTATCCTCCCAGATTGCTGTCCAAAGCATGGTCCAAATAAACTCTACTTATATTAATTTTTCTTCAGTTTCTTCTTTTAGTTTATTGAGAAAATACAGATGAAGTACTTAGTTCAATGTCTCTTATTGCTAAGGCAGGGATCTCAGGAGGGAGCTGTCATGAGTTCAGAAAGTTTCCCTCTAGAGCCTTGAGAACATGATAATAGATCTTCAAAGCAGGCAGGCTGGGGTCACAAGGTGGATAAGAAATTTCAGGGTTTGAAAAACTATAATTAATCCTTAGAACCTAATGGAAACTGGAAGTGACTTAAATAACCTACTGTTAACCCAAAAGGAGATAATCAATTGGCCAATGATTGCCATTTTCCAATAAAGTTTCTAAAAATGAAAAAAGAGGTTCATATTCATTGTAATTTTTATTTTTAGAACTACAGAATTTGTAGCTTAATGGAAAGAAAAACACAATTTCATTGTTTAATGGCCTCGAAAAAAATTGCAATTTAATTTATGCTTATTGTTAATTGGGCTTTTTATACTGTATTTTCATAATCATAAGATTTCTTTAGACTCACATATAATAATTCTCTGTTTTACACTGAAGAATTATTTACCTAAAGTAGTGTTAAATTAGACAAATGTTCTGTTTAAAAAGGTTTTTAGCATATGTTTAGGTTTTAGAAAATCACCTACAAATGAATATGTGAACTTTTTGCAGAGAATTACACTGCAATGATCATCGCTATTTAAACACTACTTAAAACTGGAAAAAGACTAAAGTCGTCATCATGTCTAGCCTCACTAACTTCAGTAAATTAAAGATTAGTGGCACCAATTTGTAGTAACTACTGGGGTAATTGTTTACTTCTTTTTACATATTATTTAAGCCTATTATATACTGTTAGTGCATTCTCTTTGAAGATCCAAGGGAGAAACTTCCCTTTGGTCTCAGCATCAGGGATAGTTATATTTCTCCTGAGCAACTGGTTTGTTTGGAGAATAGTAATATCATTTTGTCTTCTTTCATATTTGGAACTTCCATAAGAAGTTCCATATACAGCTTTCATTTATATACCCAATCATTTCATTTATATACCCAATCATCTATTGAGTTTTATTATATATTAGACATCCTCTTAGGCACCATAGACACTCAAATAAAGCAAGATCCCTGTCCTTAAGCACTCAAAATCTAATGGGGAGGACAAAACAGAAACTAACAGAAAATCCCTTTGCTATGTAAGTGTGAGAATGCCAGAGAAGGTTGCTATGGGAACCCTTGGAAGAGGAATCTGAGTCATAGGCATCAGGGAAGGCTTTTCGTAGGAGTAGATGTCTATACCAAACCCTGAAGAAAGAATAGAAATGAGCTGTTAGAGAAGTTGGCGGAAAGTAGGGAGATAAAGAGAATAAGAATGTTTACCAGGAAAAGAAAATAGAGAGCACCAAACCCCAGAGGAAAGAGATAGCAGGGAGTGTGGCTGGAGCAGAAAATGTGTGTGGGAGGTATTAATATGGTGTTGGGATGGTTAGGTTCCTAATGGAACTCATACATCAGACAAAGAGACTGGACTATCCTAAGGCAAGGGAGAGCCATTGCAACTTTTAATTTTTATTTATTTATTTATTTGTTTATTTATTTATTGAATTTTGGGAAGATCATTCTGGTGTGAAAATTGGTTTGGTTGGGGATAAAGCCTGGAGGACTGGAAGCAAATTAGGAGACTAAATCAGTTTTCAGAATCGCAGTTGAGTGTCCTAACAATAGGAAGAGATTTATTGGAGACAGATTAAGGAGGAAGAACCTGTAAAAGACATAGTAAGTAATTGGATTAAGGTTGACAGTGTAAATGTAATATTCTATTATCTTGTGAGATTTGCAAGGAAGCCTGCTCTTCTGGTTGCATTTCTGTGTGTACAACTTGCCTTTTATTACAAAAGATTTGAACTGAAGTTATCTTCATTACTCATAGTATCTGGGTATCTGTATAAAGTCATTTAGGTATTTTCAGAAGACCCTCTGTCCCAAATAAAATATTGTCCACTTATATCTGAAATTCTATAATTAGAGCTCCATTATTTTTGTTTAAGCTACACACTCTGCTTATTCAGCAAAGCTTATATATCACTTATAATTCAAAGTGAATGAGTTTATTATCTCTTTTCCTGAGAAAATTAGAAAGAGCATTATAAGAGGACTTGCAGTAAAAGAGCCGTGGGAGCGGGGGTTGAGAAGGAAGTATACAACCTGCAAGGAGAGGCTAAGGACACAGAAAGAAGCAGGTGGAAGGTGGGTTTTCTTAACCAGTCTCCCCTCTCCCACTCTTGCCCTGCTTCCTCCTGCCAACAACCAGAAACTGCAGGCATCATGTTAAAACATAAATTAGATAATATAACTTCTCTGTTCAAAAGACTTGAATGGCTTTGCTGTTCATTCTGACTAAAGCCAAAGTAGCCTCCAAGATCCTATAGATCTATTACACCCTACCCCGTGCCGTTACTTCTCTGAATCTTCTGTCATCTTTCTTTTGTCCACATGCTGGCTTTCTTGTTAGTTCATAAACCCATTGAGCATTCCTGTGTCAGAACATTTTCTTCGTCTCTCCTCTGTTTAAGTGATCTATCCTTAGAAAGACAATTGCTTGTTTCTTCATTTGCTTAGTCCTTATCCATATTTAATATTCTTTATTGAGGCCTCCCCTGATCATCTTATTTAAAGTATGCCCCTTTCCTCACACTCCCTACTTTATTCTTTCTGTAATGTACCATCATCTAGCATACTATCCATGCTACTCAAGTATGTTTTATTTTAATTGTCTGACTCTCTCTCTGGAATTAAATCACTTTGCTGCATCCCTAGATGTATACCACTACCAGACACATAATAAAGGTTAATAAATATTTATTAAATTTCACCTTACCAAAGTCTGGCTCTGTGGGTCAGGAAGTACTTGAAGATGGAGAAATAGAACATCACCAAGTACCAGTAATAAAGTTGGAACAAGGGCACAGTTCATTCTTGCTATGTGACTTTTACTAGAATACTGTATGAGTTATATAGTCATTGTCATTCTTTCCCCATCTTCCTACTTTATATAAAATTCTGGTTGGTACAGGTCATCTGGAGAATTCAAGTCAGGATTCTCTTCAGCTCAATATACAGGCAGGTTTCCAGAAAAATTCCTCCATATACTATTTCTTTTTTCTCTAATGTACTTTTCTCAAACTTCATGTGCTAGCCACACCACGCATACCCTGTTGACTTAGCTTTGCTATTCTCCAGATGCTGAAAAGAGTCTTGCCAAGGGACTCACCTGGGGTGAAACCTTTTCGTGTCTTCTGCCCCTAATAACAGAAGTGATTGGTCTCGCTGACCCAGAATTTGAGTTAGGATTCAAAAATTGTTTCCCCCATTTCTGTGAAAAATGCCATTGGATTTTTGATACAGATTTAACTGAATCTATTCTGTAGATTTCCTTGGATAATAAGGGTATTTTAATAATATTATTTCTTCCAATCCATGAACAAAAGATACCTTTCCATTAATTGGTGTCTTCTTCTATTTCTTTCATTAATGTTTTCTAGTTTTTGTTGAACGTATCTTTTGTGTCTTTGGTTAAATTTATTTATAAGTATGTTATTCTTTATGATACTATTGTAAATGAGGTTTGTTTTAATTTCCTTTTTTGAATAGTTTGATATTATGTAAAAAATGCTATTGATGTCTGCATGTTGATTTTATTTCTTGCAACTTTACTCAATTTATGTATTAGTTCTAATAATTTTTAATGGTGTCTTTAGCGTTTTCTCTGTATAAAGTCTTATAATCTATAAACAGATAATTTTACTTTTTCCTTTCTTTTTTGGATGGCTTTTATTTATTTTTTTTGTCTAATCGCTCTGGCTAGGACTTCCAGTACAATGTCAAATAGAAGTGGTAGGAGAGGGCATCCTTGCCTTGTTACTAATTAAAAGAAGAGCTTTCAGTGTTTACCCATTGATTATGTTAGCTGTGGGTTTTCCATAAATGGCCCTCATTGTGTTCGGGTATGTTCTTTATGTACCCCTTTTGTTGAGAGTTTTTATCATGAATAAATATTGAGCTTTGTTAATGCTTTTTCTGTATCGAGATGGTCACACGGTTTTTATTTTTCATTTTGTTAATGTGGTATATCATATTGATTAATTTCCATATGTTAAAACAAACTTGAATCCCAGAGATAAATCACAATTGGTCATGGAGCATAATTTTTTTCATGTGCTGTTGAATTTAATTTGCTAGCAGTATTTTGTTGAGAAATTGTGCATCTATGTTCATCAGATATATGGTTCTCTTGTGGTGTCTTTGGCTTCGTTATTAGAGTGATGTTGGCCTCATAAAATGGGTTTGGATGTGCTTCCTCTTTTACTATATTATAGAAGAGTTTAAAAAGAATTATTATTAATGTTTTACAGGATTCACCTGTTAAAACTATCGAGTTCTGGGTTTTTCTTTGTTGAGAGGTTTTGTTTGCAGCTTAAATCTTAATAACAAATAAGTTATTAGTCTGTTCAGGGCTCCTATTTCTTCTTGATGCAGTCTTGATAAATTGTATGTTTCTAGGAATTTATCCATTTCTTTGTGATTATATAATTTATGGCATATAATAATTTATAGTAGTCTCTTATGATCCTTTTTATGTCTGAGGCATCTGCTGAAATATATTCTTTTTCATTTTTGATTTTACTAATATGTCTTTTTTTTCTTAGTTATTCTAGCTAAGGATTAAAGTAACTTGCAAGTAGTTATTATCATTCTTATTTTGTAAACAAGGAAACTGAGTCTCAGTAAAGTTGAATATCTGGCCATGCTATGTCACTTTCAGTTAGCAAAATGGAATCCACAGTGAGTAGCTCAGTAGAAAATATTTAATATGGAGAACTATTCTCAAAGGGGTTGGCAGAGCTGAAAAAGCAAATAAGAAGTAGTGAAGCAACTCAGAACTCAGGAATAGCAAAAAGCCATCATCAGCCCTGGGACTGAAGGGCCAAGGAGTAGGTGGTATTACCAGACTCTAAGTGCTAAAGTGGCCCAGTGTAAGCTACAATCACTACAATGCAAGAACTATAAACTACAAAGAAGATGGATTCCGCTGCCCAAGGACTCCCTGTAGAAGAGAGTGGGAGAGAAAGAAACCAGCTTTCTTCTTGTTTCACCTTTCAGTTCTCGTCCAGTGCCCTCCATTGGCTGATCCTAGCTAGAATCCAATTGGCAAAAGAGCTTGTGAAAAGCAATTTGATGAAGTCAGTGCCCTGCAATACAGAATAGAGCAGAGAAAGTACAAGGAAAAAAATCAAAGAGCAAATAGACTAGTGACCAGAATATCAAACAAGGATTCACAGTCAATAATTGGCAAACCTTTGATTGAAACTCAAGTCTTTATACTCAGAAGACACATGTACATCTTGACTTTTTAAAATGCTATGGTGTCCTTCAAGTGAACATAACTGTTTTTTTTGTATGTAGTATATCTTAATTTTTTCCTGTTTCTACTTTTTAAAAACTATTTAGCTCATAAGATGAAGAGACTGTGTTAAAAAGGAAACAGAAAAGTGATGGGATACCTTGCTGGCATCTTTCCAGATACTGCCAGGTAAACATTAAACAATGATAGGGATGTCAGAAAATGACACTACTATAGTAACAAGCAGCCAAGCATAATATTGGTGAGGACAGGCTTTACTGTTGGCAAACTGGTTTTGGAATATGTGACCTATCACACTTACTGATTGCATAATCTTGGGACACAATTATGTAAATTATTTGATCCTCAGTTTCCTCATCCATAAAATAGAAATAATAGCACCAGCCGTTCATAGTTGCATTCTTAGTGGAATTGATGAGGAATAAATTAAACTATATATCATAAATATATAGATAATTTTAATTTATTCATATATATATATATATATGTAAAGTCACCTCATTAAGTTCCTGAGTTTACAAGTGGTCAATCAGTGGCATACTGTAGGTGTCATGTATTTCAGTGTGAAAAGACAGCTAGAATTTGAATACAATAGCATGCAGTTCAGAACATCCCACACTTCCTTCAAGGTAAAATTTACAGGATCCAAAAGTCTGTATTTTTGTGCTAGATCAACTCCCTCAAGTGTCATGCTACAAATTCTTGCATTTTGACAAATTTGAAAAAAAATACTTATTTTAGACAATGAAGGTTCAAATATTCACTTAGTGATAGTACTTGGGAATAATTTCATCATTTGTAATGAATCCTCAGTAGAAAATGAATTTAAAGTGATTATATTTTAATGGAATAACATGGCAGTTTATATAACCATATTGAAGAGGTTGTCAAGAACTTGGATCAATTTAAATTTATTTTGCTATTTTTTATTTGGAAATGGAATGTAATATTATCTAAAAATTCTCACCAAGGGAATGTAAATTGGTTCAACCATTGTGGAAGACAGTGTGGTGGTTCCTCAAAGGCTTAAAACCAGAAATTCCATTTGACCCAGCAATCCCATTACTGGGTATATACCCAAAGGAATATAAATTATTCTGTTATAAAGATACATGCATGCATATGTTCATTGCAGCACTATTCACAATAGCAAAGACATGGTATCAACCCAAATGCCCATAAATGATAGACTAGATAAAGAAAATGTGGTACATATACACCAGGAAAACCTATGCAGCCATAAAAAGTAATAAGATAATGTGCTTTGCAGGGACATGGATGGAGCTGGAAGCCATTATCCTCAGCAAACTAACACAGAAACAGAAAACCAAACACTGCATGCACTCACTTATAAGTGGGAGCTGAACAATCAGAACACAAGGACATAAGGAAGGGAACAACACACACTCTCAGGGTGTCGGTGGGGAGGGAGAGCCTCAGGATAAATGGCTAATGCACATGAGGTTTAATACCTAGGTGATAGGTTGATAGGGGCAGCAAACCACCATAGCACACATTCACCTACGTAACAAGCCTGCACATCCTGTACATGTATCTAAGAACTTAAAATTGAATTAAATATAATTTAATTTAATAGAATTTAATAGAATTTAATTTAATCTAATAGAATTTAATATAATTAAATTTAATTTAATTTAACATGATTTAATTTTTAAAAATATATGTGCATGTATATATGTATGTGTATGTACGTATATATCATATATGTGTGTGTGTGTGTGTGTGTGTGTGTGTGTATATATATATAATTAAAAAGAGCCATTCCAGAGCCATGGCCTAAGATTTTTCCAGACTGGATCAATAAAACAAGCCTCAACAAGTTCTTAAAATCTTACATAAAATATTCTCGCCTAAATATGTTTCCACTGCTTTCTCATGGCAAGGAATTTCCTAAGGTAGATAGTAGATATGTGACCCTTTGTAAGAATAAATTGACAGATACAGTTTCTCTTAGCTTAATGCTGATATAAATTTAGTTTGAATGTGGATAAGAAGTAGCTATTGGAATTCCCAAGAACCACTGAATTCAAGCCTGATTCCAAGAGTACAGAAGCATCATTATTAATTTCCTATTGTTTGAGACATATATAGTCTCTTCATCACCATAAATTATTTTACCTTTAGGCATGCTGTTGGACATAATAAATAATTTCCTTTTTGCCATTCTGCCTTGCATCTGTTAACGAGTTGAGATGAATCCACACACCATTTTTGGCATGTTCATATGCTGACCAAACTATAACTTCCCGTTTGTTCATCCCTGAGCCTATCTCTCACTACCTATCTCTCTACTACTAAATACGTATCTCTCACTCTGAGGGCAAAGGTATACCTGTTCAAAGAAGAGAGAGACACCAGAGAAGAAGAAAAGCAAAAGTGAAAGAGCATTTCCTAATATCCAGAGTGAAGCTAGTCCGGGCTTCACATCCATGGCTTTCACAGGTTGCAACCTCAAATTAGTAGGAACGACCTCCACACCTGTGTTCCTTCACCAAATGGAGAACTTCAAAATCACCTGAAAGGTCAGAGTTTTCCTACTTTTGGTTTTCCTGTTATTAAATAAAGTAGCGTAGAGTTGGGTCTATGGTTAACCAGGACTACTGCTGTCCCCCTCAAGAAAGGACATAAACAAATAGCCAGAAAGCCAGCTGGACACAGTGGCTCACACCTGTAATCCCAGCACTTTGGGAGGCCAAGGTGGAAGGATTGGATAAGCCCAGGAGTTTGAGACCAGACTGGGCAACATAGAGAAACCCCATCTCTACAGAAAAATTTTTAAAAATCTGGGCATGGTGGCATGCCTATAGTCCCAGCTACTCGGGAGACTGAGGTGGGAGGATCACTTAAGCCCAGGAGTTGGAGGCTGCAGTGAGCTATGATCATGCCACTGCCATCCAACTTTGGCAACAGAAAGAGTTCCTGTCTCTAAGAAAAAATAAATAAATAAAAGAGTCAGAAGATAGTTAACACCTCCATAAAGCAGCTTCTCCACTTCTCCCAGTTTTTCCTGTAACTCACAGTTATTGCTACAACTGGAGTATCCATTTTATTTCCCTCCAAGTTCAGTGTACTAATATAACCCTATTAACCAGACAGAAGTAGGATACTGCACTAGACTCCTATATATCTTTCATTCATTCAGAAAATATTTATTGAGCAACTGCTGTATGTTAAGTATAGTCTTAGTTTGAGTTACCAAAACAGACAGAAATCACTCCTCTCGTTGATTTTACATTCTGATGGGAGAAAGAGGCGATAAACAAGATGAATAATAGATAATATGTTATTGATAACTATGGTGGAGGAATGAAGCAAGAAGGTATACAAAGAATATTAAAGGTAGGGAGTATAACCAACGTCTTAGTAAATGCCAGTGTCACCCTAGGGTTTATGAAAGCTCTTGAGATTTAACTGAGAGTCATTCTCATGATATAAACAATTAGTGTATCAAGCCTTACAAAAATGACTCCACTCATTTGAATAGTAGAAGTTTGACAGTTAATTCATAAGAATTTTCAGGATGATGTACTGGCTCATTTAATGATAGAATTCTGTCTTTAATGATAGATGACAGGGTCTTGGATTATGACTAAAAAGTGTTCTTAATCAGTAGGCTGGCCAGTTCTGGTCGGTCTCAGTCCTCCATTCCAATACGACTCCTGAGGTCTTGCCTGGTGCTCCTCACAGTGACCTTATTCTGGCTGGACCTGCCCAGCTATATGACTTGTGGGCCTGATAGAATCCAGCTTCTGATGAGCTGTTCTGTTCAAACAGTGTTTAATGGCTCATGGTGGCAAGCTTTGTCTTTACCAGGATGCAGTAGCATGTTATGAGTGGTCTGTCGAATGGTTTGTAATCCATTGCAGCAGATGACATGACTTTTTTCTTTAGAACACTCAAGGTCTGTATTGTAGTTTTTCAACCACAGATTGCTATAAACTCCACATACCATTTTTTCTCATCATAGATATCTATAATGCTGTATGAACTATCCAGGCATATGGCCCAACGTCAGGGCTGCCTACATTGTAGCCTGTATCAGGTGCTGAGGGCTTTATTGCTCTGGGATCATTAATAGAGACATATTCTCGAGTGTGGAATATGTGCTTCTAGAACCCAGAAATGTCTACCCAATGTTGTGCTTCCCTCTTAGTTGTGAAAAATTCAGAATAAAAGAATCTGTTCTTTAATGTGAGGGGATATTGCGGCATGCCCTCGAATCCTGAACCTCTAAAAACATCATTAATTTGGCAGGACGCTTCCTAAGATTTCTCTTCCACTCTCTGAAGTACCTCTAAGGTGCTTTCTACTTCTTTCTTATTTGATCCCATGAACATGATGCCTCTGATTCACTGAACTACATTGATATTCTGTGCAATGTTCAGACAATCCAGATCCCTTTGGATTATATTGTGACAGGCCCAGTGAGTTAGCATAGCCCTGGGGCAAAATCATAAATGTAAAATGTTTTCCATCCCATGTGAATGAAATTTGCTTCTGTTTCTTCCTCCCGATAGAAATGGAAAAGAATGTATTCGCAAGATCAGGGGACATATTTCATGTTCCGAGGCAGCATGAACCTGCTCTAGCAAAGATACCACATCTGGCACAACAGCTGCAATCAAAACAAGTACTTGTTCAAGTCTATGAGAGTCCACTGTCACCCTCCAAGACCTGTCTGCTTTTCCAGTGCAATCGTGGTGTGTGGTAGATTAACAGGGATCAGCCCTGGCTGGGCACGGTGGCTCACGCCTCTAATCCCAGCACTTTGGGAGGCCAAGGCAGGCGGATCATGAGGTCAGGAGTTTGAGACCAGCCTGGCCAACATAGTGAAACCCTGTCTCTACTAAAAATACAAAAAGTTAGCTGAGCGTGGTGGCAGGTGCCTGTAATCCCAGCTACTTGGGAGGCTGAGGCAGGAGAATGGCATGAACCCGGGAGGTGGAGGTTGCACTGAGACGAGATCACCCCACTGCACTCAGGAACTCTTCCTTAGGATGAAGCGGTTGTTGTTTTGTTTTATCTTTCTTGGAGTGAGGGAGTTCCAGAGGCTTCCAATTTGCTTTCCCTCCTAGAATAACTATTACCCCATAGGCCAAGGAATTAATGTGGCCTTTTATGATGATCTGAAGACCTACTGTCTACAATATAAGCTCTCTTCTTATGGTTTTTAAAATATGCCTTCCAAGAAACAATTTTCCACAGTGAAAATTCTACGGGTTAACAAATATTTTAAAATGTGAAAATGTACTCTTACTAATAATCACTTCACCAGTGATGACAAGAGTATGGTAAAAATGGGCACTTTTATGTTGCTTTTTCTGGAGTTGCTATGTTGATACAGGACAATTTGCAACGTATGTCAAGAATTTCAAAAATGTTCCCACCTTTTGAACTGAACTTCCCAATTCTAATTATGTATCCTAAGGTAAAAAATAATAAATATAATTATACTTCAGAATATATGGATTTCAGTATTTGTTGAAATACTACTTACATATTTTTATTACTTGAACAAGTACAGACTAAGAAATACATGATTCTAATAAAACAAAAAATAGAAAATATAGATTAGAGGAGGTACGTAAAGTTACATCAGCCAAAATCTCATTCCCCAGAAATTATCATTGTTAACATTTTCTGGCTGATTCTTCCAGATGTTTTCCAAGTGATCAGAAGCATAAATATATGCAAAAAATCGATTACCATAAAATAAAATTTTCTTTAATAATGTGTTTTTCTCATTTAAAAATAATAATTCTCCTCAATTCTGTAATACTATAATATATAAATATACAACGTTTCACTTAGGAACCACATCACTTTCTATTATGAGACCATGCCAATATGCTTTTTAACAATCTAGCATTGCTAGACATTTAGGTTCCTTTCAACTATTCACGGTTTATATACAACATGGAGATGAATATCTATGTGTACATACCTATGAATACTTCTTTAATTGCATGCTTAGAATAAATACAAAGAGTTCAATTCTTTCTTCTTTCTTTTTTTATTTCATTTTTTTTGAGACAGGGTCTTGCTCTGTCACCAGGCTGGAGTACAGTGGCATGATCATGGCTCACTGCAGCCTTGACCTCCTAGACTCAAGCAATCCTCCTGCTTCAGCCTCCTGAGTAGCTAGGACTACATGAGTGCACTACCAGACCCAGCTAATTTTGAAATTTTTCTTTTGTGGAGACAGGGTTCACTATGCTGACCAGACTGGTTTCCAACTCCTGGCCTCAAGCAACCCCTTCATCTTAGCCTCCCCGAGTGCTAGGATTATAGGTGTTAGTTACTGTGCCTGGTCCAATTTCTTTAAAGTACCCAATATTTAGGGTCTTTGATATATATTGTTAAAATATCTTGTAGGGAAGTTATATCAACTCCTATAAGTGCTTGGAAATGCCTATTTCCCCACAGTTATGACAGCACAAGATGTTACTAGTGTTTAGATAAAACAACATATTTTAATTACATGTCTTTTGTTACTATAATATATGAACATTTTAAATGTTTGTCATCCTTTCTGTAGTATATCATCTATGCATCAATTTTAGACCATTTTATGTCTTTTTTGTGTTTTTAATTATTGATTTCTAAGAGTATTTTAGGAAGTTTGGTTTGTTATATTTCCTTCAATGTTATGTATGTATGTATCCACAGTTAAAAGCAGCTTTTCAATTCTGTGCAGTTGAATATACTAAATATTTTTGTGTGAATTCTGCTTTGTTTCTTAGAAATTCCCTTCTATACCAAGATTATATAATAATTCACCCTTATATTCTGCTAACCCTTTTTTGATACCATTTTAAAGATTAAATGATCAATTCATCTGGAATTTATTTAGAAAAAAGTTAAGAAAGGTAATCTAATTTGTGGTTATTTTGGGGTGATGGTGTTCAGAATATTATTTTCATTTGCCCACTACTTTGAAATACTATCTTTATCAGATTCTAAATTTGAAATAACTGGAAATAACTTGAATATCACATAGCAAAAGTAGCAAAAGATAATTAAATCAAACTATTCAATAAAATATTGGGCTGTAATTAAATATAATGTTTACAATGAATTTTCAATACCTTGATCTTATGCTGGAGGAAAGCAAGCAATCAAATTCTAGAAACAATAGGCTTAAAACTGTATTTTTTCATATATTCAAAAATTTACTTCTAGGGAGAAAAAGGACTCCCCAAAATATACAGAAACAATAATTATTTCTGTGTGTTAAGAACATGGCAGAGGCCGGGCGCGGTGGCTCTAGCCTGTAATCCCAGCACTTTGGGAGGCCGAGACGGGCGGATCATGAGGTCAGGAGATCGAGACCATCCTGGCTAACACGGTGAAACCCCGTCTCTATTAAATACAAAAAAACTAGCCGGGCGAGGTGGCGGGCGCCTGTAGTCCCAGCTACTTGGGAGGCTGAGGCCGGAGAATGGCGTGAACCCGGGAGGCGGAGCTTGCAGTGAGCTGAGATCCGGCCACTGCACTCCAGCCTGGGTGACAGAGCGAGACTCCGTCTCAAAAAAAAAAAAAAAAAAAAGAACATGGCAGAATGTTCCCTGCTTCTTTTGGCCTTTCTGTATAGTATAATTTTTTAGATGAGTATGCTCCTCTTGTAATGGGGAAAAAAAAATCTTACGTTTTGTTTAAAAATATGATAAGCATACCTAGTTGTATTCTCCATCTTGAGAGCAAAATATCAAGAAAATATGAATTAAAAGGGCCTGTAGTTTTCAGCAAAAGAAGGAATACAGGCATTTTGGTTATCTCTTTTACCACTGTAAGAGTTTCTACGCTAACTGGCTATTTGGGAGGATGAATGAGTCAGCATTCTCCAATGCAGGTCGGCACCTCTGAATCTTCTCCCCCACCCCCACAACCATTTATCCTAAAGGCTCCCATTTCAGTTTATTATGGCGAGCTCCAATGCTTGCCCAAGGTCTGAGGGGGTCAATTTGCTGTGGAAAATCGATTAGGCATCATCGTTCCTGCAGAGTACTTAAATTCCAAGGGAGCCTTAAATGAGGCTTATACAGAATTGTTCACAAGGTGGCTTTTAAGGGGTATGCGCTTTGAGAAATTGTCAGTACTGGAACTTTATTGATTGATCTGAGCAACAATTCACTGAAATTGCATAAGGTACTTGTACAACTGTTAATGTAGTGAAGAAAAAGAAACACAGAACTAGGCCAGAGAGAAAATATCTCTTGAAGGGGATGTAGCATTCTGTTCTACCCAGAAAATGTGAGGAAAACCCCAATACTGTTGTGTAAATTACACTGTATGGATGTTTCTCCTTTTCTTATTTCTCCTTAACACTCTTTCAGAGCTTACACTTTGGAGAAGTAGTGAAGTGGCTACCAAACACTCACATTTATTCTTGGTCCTCAAATTCACTCAGTTCTTCACTCCATTTGGAGAAAGAGTAACCGCCGTATACTCCAACCAATGGAGATTCTCACTCTCAAGGCTCTGGTTGGGGAGACAATAGCTCAGTGATCCCCAAATGAATGTTCCCTTTGCTTTTTTGTTTTACTGATACAGAGTCTCTCTCTGTTGCCCAGACTGGAGTGCAGAGGTGTGATCTCGGCTCATTGCAACCTCTGCCTCCCGGTTCAAGCAATTCTCCTGTCTCAGCCTCCCTAGTAACTGGGACTACAGGTGCCTGCCACCACAGCCAGCTAATTTTTGTACTTTTAGTACAGATAGGATTTTACCTTGTTGGTCAGACTGGTCTCGAACTCCTGACCTCAGGTGATCCACCTGCCTCAGCCTCCAAAAGTGCTGGGATTACAGGTGTGAGCCACTGTGCCCGGCCCCCTTGCCTGTTTTTCTGCATGAATTATCCCATCCTAACCAGGTAGCAGGATAAGAGGATGAAATTTTCAAAAAGTCATATCTACAGTGATATAGAGCCCAAATTAAATTAGAATAATAATTTTTAAAGTATAAATCTATAGGAATTATTAGTAAGTGTAATGAAAAGCCACTTCCTATATCTGCAAATAGTAGAAACAATGATTGACTCCTAATAACAGGCTGTGGAAAAGGAGAAGAAATAAGAAACATGAAATGGGTTTCTTTCTCCCGAGACTCAAATAGTCTTGAAATGGAACAAAAATCCTGATGAATCTAGGTGGCCAGTGCTCATGCTGCAATGCTTGTGAAATATTTTGAATGTCACCTCTGCTTTTAATGTTGCAGAAACTTTGCAAGGTATTTTTCATACCCAAGGAAAGTATCTTATTATTTTACAAGATCTTACTATTGTCATATTTTTGCTCAAAGGCACATAGCTACTTAGGTATACAGATGGAAAAGAATTTTCAGTTAAACGTGGTGCACTGAATGTACATGTTTACTTTCAAAAGTAATGTCTATATTTACCCATTCCAAAACTCCATTAAACTGACAGTAAAGAAGATTTTAGGCTTAATCACAAAGGATAGGGAGACAGGCAGAGAGGACATCAGCAGCAAACTCATAAAGTCTAAACAACAAATGGATGAGAAGTCAATATTTGGGAGATTTGAGAATACTAAACCACAGGCTGATGGGGTGAAAGTTAAAAACCAAATCATTTTGAGGCTGCAGAATTCCCAGTAGGTTCAGGAATTGGTAACATCAGTATTCTGAAAGAGGGGATGAATAGGGCTAAAATTACAAAGGTTAGTTGAATATCTGTGTAGGAATCAACTATAAAAATCAGATTATGTCCATGCATGGTGGCTCATTCCTGTAATCCCAGCACTTTGGGAGGTCGAGGTGGGTAGATTACTTAAGCCTAGAAGTTTCAGACCAACCTAGGCAACATGACAAAACTCCATCTCTATAAAAACCACAAAAGTTAACTAGGCATGGAGGCACTTGTCTGTAGTCCCAGTTATTCGGGAGGCTAATGTGGGAGGAGAGCTTGAGCCCAGGAAGCAGGTTGCAGTGAGCCAAGATAGCTCCACTGCACTTCAGCCTGGACAACAGAGTGAAACTCTGCCTCAAAAATAAAAAAAGAAAAAAGATCAGACAGTACTCCATACAATCCATACAATCAGGTAACTACTTTTTCCTTCCTCTGGCAAGAAACAGAAGATTTATTTTCTGAAAATGTAAAAACAGTCTTTGTGATGTGGCTCACCAGATAGAATTGAGACTTGATACATTGAATTGAATAAAGGAAGTGCATTTGGATGCTGAAATCCGGAGCATTTTCCCCCACTGTGCTTCCAAATTTCTGGCAACCAGTCCTTGACCATCTAGACAGGAAATTAGTAGCAACCTCCCTGAGAATCTGCTGAGCCTAAGAGAAAAGTCTTAAGAATATTAACATTGATGTATCATCAACTGCATGACCAAGCCAGGTCAATTTAGTGAAACTCACAGTCAATAATGCCTATCAGCACACTTAGAGCCTTCAATTAGGATTTTTAGTCATGGATGATCAGATGTCTGATAGTTCATATAGTAAGGGAAATACTGTTACATGAAGTTCTAATCCCCAGTGATGTGCAAATGTGTATTTCTCTCTCTCCTGCCCTCTCTTTTCGTGTGTGTGTGTGTATGAGTGAGATGGGTAGTGAGTACAGAAATAAAAAATACTTTTTACTGTACAGTCAAATGTGTTTGAAAGTCCATATTGTAATTTCACTGATAATAACCACAAAAAAATTGATTGTAAAATCCTGGAAAAATCAGAGTCTATGAAGGTAGAAGAAAACTAAAATGAATTATGAATGAAAGACCCTTACAATATTCAGAAAAATTATAATTGCATTAATGAAGTACATTACACACAAAAAAGGAACACTTATAATACCCAAAATCATCCTTGGAAGTTAAGCAGAAACATCAAGATTCAATAGCAATTTAGAACTTCATAAAACAGGAGGAAGGAAATATAGAGGAAATTTCCCAGAAAGCAAAGCAAAATAATTAAACTTTATTGATCACAACATAGATGTGTTGTCATTTAATCCTCGCAACAATCCATAAGGTAGACATTATCACCACTTTATAGCTGAAGAGACTGAAGGACAGAAGGTTTAAATAACTTTCAAGTGCTCACACAGGTAATGAGTGGTAGACTCATGACCTGAAACCAATTTAATGCAATCCTCTTTTGCAGTCCAAAATTATATTACTCTTTCTGTTCTGCTCCTGATTTCTCTTTCTATTAATATACCTTTGAAAAGTGTTTTGTGACTGCTTCAAATCTTTTTCAGATGTAGATGGGCTATAAATGCATTCAGTAAGTAAATACACTGAGCTAAGCACCATATGAGACAATGAAGAACAAATGAATAAGCCACTACTTCAGTTTTTACTTGCATGCTTACTTCTCTCACTGTATCTAATTCTTAAATAAAATAACTTATTTTGATCATCCGAAGCTCACCATACAACTTTTTGGACATAGTAGATGCTCAGAAAATTACTTTAAATCAGTTGAATATTCCACTGGGATAAAAATCTGAGATTTTAACCCAGAAAAGATTAGTTATGACATCATTTCCTTCCTCCTAAAACCAGCAAACCTCATCCTCAAAGCCCCCGATGTCTCTTTGGTGCTTCCTGACCATGCAGAGCTCAGACCTCTTATTCCCTTGCCACCCACCCACCCCCCCCACACACACAGATGGCTTTTGGAAAGCCCAACAATAGTGGTCTCCTCATCTAAGCACCAGAAATGAATGTGTGCCCATGAAGTCCTGGCTCCCAGACACACAGTTTAGTCCCAGTTGGATTCTGTGCTACATTTTCACGTGAGAGAATTCTGCTTCTTGCCTGCCCTCAAGGAATCTACTCATTCAGGCCCACCTCCCTTGCCAGCTACCACTCCTACTTAATTGAACTTGGCAGGTGGCTAGTTAATCCCCTGAATGGAACTTTTATGTATTTTTCCCATATGATTGTCATACTCCTGGGACTCTGCTGTGGATGGAGGGGCTGCAGTTCCATTATGAATATTTTCTTATTTTTGTGGAACACTGGTTGCAAAAATAAAGTGGTAAGGTGGTAATTTGCTCAAAATGCAGGCTTTAAAAGGCCACTCCAACAAAAGCCCCGGGGGAAAGTGAAGACTGCTCTGCCAGGATCTAGTGCAAGCTACTTACCTTCATATGATTCAGTTTCCCCTTCCTTAAATAAGGCAGTTGGACTAAAAGCATGATTTTACTTCATGCTTCATGCTTCAGAGCCCTAGGGTTTCACTATGGTACCTCAGTGATCATCCAAAGTAGAGGACTGAAGGAGGCTGAGAAAGTAAGGCTCATCTCTGCATCAATATGAGAAATTCTGTTAAAAATCTGCATAACGCGATTCCTCAAGGATCTAGAACTAGAAGTACCGTATGACCCAGCCATCCCATTACTGGGTATATACCCAAAGGATTATAAATCATGCTGCTATAAAGACACATGCACACGTATGTTTATTGCGGCACTATTCACAATAGCAAAGACTTGGAATCAACCCAAATGTCCATCAGTGACAGATTGGATTAAGAAAATGTGGCACATATACACCATGGAATACTATGCAGCCATAAAAAAGGATGAGTTTGTGTCCTTTGTAGGGACATGGATGGAGCTGGAAACCATCATTCTCAGCAAACTATCGCAAGAACAGAAAACCAAACACCACATGTTCTCACTCATAGGTGGGAACTGAACAATGAGATCACTTGGACTCGGGAAGGGGAACATCATACACCGGGGCCTATCATGGGGAGGGGGGAGGGGGGAGGGATTGCATTGGGAGTTATACCTGATGTAAATGACGAGTTGATGGGTGCTGACGAGTTGATGGGTGCAGGATGCCAACATGGCACAAGTATACATATGTAACAAACCTGCACATGATGCACATGTACCCTAGAACTTAAAGTATAATAATAATAAAAAAATTTGCATAAGGTTTTATCTGCCAGAAGAATGTCCTGCTGCAAAAGAAAGCAAAATGAGAAATATCAGATTCCATAATCTCTAAGATCCTTACTAGTTTTTTCAATGATTCTATAATATGTCCATGGACATAGTATTCACAGCATTTAAAAATTGTCCTTATTCAGAAATTAAAAAACAACTTATTTAGCTTGTGTGTTAGTCTGTTTTCATGCTGCTCATAAAAACATAACTGAGACAGGGCAGTTTGCAAAAGAAAGAGGTTTAATTGGACTTACAGGTTCATGTGGCTGGGGAAGTCTCACAATCAGGGTGGAAGACGAGGAAGAGCAAGTCACATCTTATGTGAATGGCGGCAGGAAAAAGAGAGAACTTGTGCAGGGGAACTCCTCTTCTTAAAACCATCAGGTCTCATGAAACTTATTCACTATCACAAGAACCGTATAAGAAAGACTTGTCCCCATGATTCAATCACCCCCCACCTGGTCCCTCCCATAACACATGGGAATTCCAGATGATATTTGGATGGGGACACAGCCAAACCATATTAGCCTGTTTCAACATTTTTCTCTCCCTTTCTTCTCTCTCTCTCTCTCTCTCTCCATACAATCCATACAGTCAGGTAACTACTTCTTCCTTCCTCTGGCAAGAAACAGAAGATTTATTTTCTGAAAATGTAAAAACAGTCTTTGTTATGTGGACACAGCCAAACCGTATTAGCCTGTTTCAACATTTTTCTCTCCCTTTCTTCTCTCTCTCTCTCCTTTCTCTCTCTCTCTCTCTCTCTCTCTCTCTCATTATTCTCTTGTGTTTTAGGTGACCCATCTTAGCATCAGAGCCTATTCAATCGATGTTCTCAAATGTGTGCCGCTAATGTGAGTATCCAAACAGTTATTTTAATTTATGGTTGCAATCCTGACTAAGGTATAATTCCTTAACAACAGAAAAAGTGTGTTTCAATTTGAGATTATAAGCTAAAGCAGTGTTAATTGCAAATGATTGAAAACACAACAGGGTTTTTTTGTAGATTCTGGATATTAGCCCTTTGTCAGATGGCTAGATTGCAAAAATTTTCTCCCATTCTGTAGGTTGCCTGTTCACTCTGATGGTAGTTTCTTTTCCTGCACAGAAGCTCTTTAGTTTAATTAGATCCCATTTGTCTATTTCAGCTTTTGTTGCCATTGCTTTTGGTGTTTTAGTCATGAAGTCCTTGCCCATATCTATGTCCTGAATGGTATTGCCTAGGTTTTCTTCTTGGAACCAACCCAAATGTCCATCAATAATAGACTGGATTAAGGAAATGTGGCACGGCCGGGCGCGGTGGTTCACACCTGTAATCCCAGCACTTTGGGAGGCCAAGATGGGCGGATCATGAGGTCAGGAGATCGAGACCATCTTGGCTAACACGGTGAAACCCCGTCTCTACTAAAAATACAAAAAAATAATAATAATAAATTAGCCGGGCGTAGTGGCGGGCACCTGTAGTCCCAGCTACTTGGGAGGCTGAGGCAGGAGAATGGCGTGAACTCGGGAGGCGGAGGTTGCAGTGAACTGAGATCATGCCACTGCACTCCAGCCTGGGTGACTGAGCAAGACTCTGTCTCAAAGAAAAAAAAAAGAAGGAAGGAAGGAAGGGAGGGAGGGAGGGAAGGAAGAAAGGGAAGGAAGGGAAGGAAGGGAAGGAAGGGAAGGAATGAAGGAAGGAAGGAAGGAAGGAAGGAAGGAAGGAGGCAGGGAGGGAGGGAAGGAAGGAAGGAAGGAAGGAAGGAAGGAAGGAAGGAAGGAAGGAAGGAAGGAAGGAAGGAAGGAAGGAAGGAAGGAAGGAAGGAAGGAAGGGAGGGAAATGTGGCACATACACACCATGGAATACTATGCAGCCATAAAAAAGGATGAGTTCATGTCCTTTGTAGGTACATGGATGAAGCTGGAAACCATCATTTTGAGCAAACTATCACAAGGACAGAAAACCAAACACTGCATGTTCTCACTCATAGGTGGGAACTGAACAATGAGAACACTTGGACACAGAGCGGGGAACATCACATACCTGGGCCTGTTGTGGGGTGAGGGGAGAGGGGAGGGATGGCATTAAGTGAAATACCTAATGTAAATGACAAGTTAGTGGGTGCAGCACACCAACATGGCACATGTATACATATGTAAGAAACCTGCACATTGTGCACATGTACCCAAGAACTTACAGTATAATTTAAAAAAAAGAAAGAAAGAAAGAAAGAAAACACAACAGGGAAGAAAGAGAGAAAAAAGAAAGCCAGAGAAGTATTAGAAAGTGAGAGATGGAGGAAGTTAGCCTCACTGAGCACCTACAATGTGCAGATCTGTGCCTTATTAGAACTTTTTATCATAACCTTACACATAAGGAAACTGTAAGTCAACAAGATTAAGTAAATTTCCCTAAGTTCCACAACATACAACGAAAAGATCCAGGATTTGAATTCAACTTTGGAACACTTTTAAGCCCACATTCTTTCTTCTCCTTACCTCAGTTTATATATTACTAATAAGCACCACATATTCCAAGCCAGATGGCTTCACTGTGACCCTGCTGTTTGCCTTTTACGAAAATGTTTAGGAAAATTTTTATTCAGTTACCCATTGGCTCTGCTTCTTTCACACAGCTGTCGGTTTTCTATCTTAAGCACTCTTCTCAAGCATTCATGTGCTCTTAATAAACAATCTCCAGTTTCTCTCATGGTTTACCTAGAACCTGTGTTGTTCCCACTCTCAGTTATAACTCCAGCTCAAAACTCCCTCCTGAGTCTTTGTCAGGACGTTGCCACCTGAGTGTCTTAAGACATGTATGTCACATTCAATGAATTTGAATGAAACCTCATTATCTCTTCCCAAGTTTCCCCAAACCGGCTTCTCTGCCATTACCCATCTCAGTAAACACAAAACCATTCACCAAGAAGAAACAAAAAAATCAGCTTTGACTCTTGCCTTCTCCAATCTTTATTTCTAGCCACCATCAGTTTCCAGCCAAGTGACTTCCTCTCTGTCTCTTTTTTTCATCATATCCTCAATTCTATAGCTTGGTGGAGGTCAATTCCTTTCTCCTAGCATATGATAGTGTCCATCTCCTTTTCTTTAAGTTGTATTTTTTTTCATTTAGTTCAGTTTCTAAAAGCAAAATTGATTATATTCGATCCTTGTTTAAAACCTTTCAAATTAACCATCCACTACTTGAAACTCTCTCCCCACTTAGTCTTCAGGTGCCACCAATATTTCTGGTTTCAACTTCTATGGCAACTTTTCCTTACTTATTTGTTGGCTTTATTTACTTTCCCCCTTAATTGTTCTCTTCCTTTTTTTTTTTTTTTTTTTTTTTAGAATTTCCTCTCTTTGTTCTTCATTCTTCTTATATATCTTCTCCTTTTGCAAGGCTGCAACTACCATCCATATGTTGATAACACCTACATATTTATCTACACCCCCGATATCTCACCAAAGCTCTAAATCTATATTTCTTTCTACCTACTGAGCTCATGATTTTTCTCATAAAACCCATTCTTATGGGTGATCATTCTGTCTCCACAATGCCACAAGTTTTCAACTGCCCAAGCATAAAGAAAATGTCAACCCTCCTCATTGTACAGTCCCAGAAAGAAACTAGTCATCTACTATCTTCAGATGTCCCTTAGGAAGGCCTGTACATTCTGACTCTTTTTCTCATCCTCTCTGTAATTGTCTCCATCCAGATCTTTACCATTTTTCCTGATATATGGAAACTACTTCTCTGAATATTCCCTTTTACTTCTATTTATCTAATCTACTGATTCCAAAATTATCTTCTTTAAAAACACAGGCATAGCACAGTGATATGCAAGTGTGGTTCCAAACCACCAAAATAAAGCAAATATTGCAATAAAAAGAATTCAGTATAGTTTTTAGTTTCCCAGGGCATGTTAAAGTTGTGTTTACACTATGCCATTGACCATTGAGTGTGCAATAGCACTATGTCTAAACAACAATGTACACACCTTAATTTAAAATCACTTTATTGCCAAAAAATGCTAACAATCATCAGAGCCTTTAGCAAGCTGTAATCTTTAGCTGATGCTCGGTCTTACCTCAGTGTTGATGTCTACTGGACTGATCAGGGTGGTGTTTGCTGAAGGTTGGGAAGGCTGTCATAATTTCTTAAAATTAAACAACAAAATTTTTTCTACAACTATTGACTCTTCCTTTCATAAAAGTTTTCTCTGTAGCATGTTATGCTGTTTGACAACATTTTAGCCACAGTATAATTTCTTAAAAATTGGAGTCCATCTTCTCAAACCCCGCTGCTGTTTTATTAATTAGTTTTATGTATTACTCCAAATACTTTGTTGTCATTCTAACAATGTCCATATCATTTTCACCAAGAGTGGATTCTATCTCAAAAAAACTATTTTCTTTGATAATCCAAAAAAAGTGATTCCTGATCCATTCAATTTTTATCATGCAATTGAAGCAATTCACTTACATCTTCAGGCTCCACTTCTCATTATAGTTCTCTTGCTATTTCTACCACATTTACAGGTAATTCCTCTACTGAAGTATTTATCTCTTCAAAGTCATTTATGAGATTTACAGTCAACTTCTTACAAACTCCTGCTAATGTTGATATTTTGACCTTCTCCCATGAATCATGAATGTTTTTAATGGCATCTAGAATGCTGAATTTTTTCCAGAAGATTTTAAATCTACTTTACCCAGATCAATTAGCGTCACCACCTATGACAGCTATAGCTTTAAGAAATGTACTTCTGAAATCATAAAACTTGAAAATCAAAATTACTCCTGATCCATGTCCTGCAGAGTGGATGTTATGTTAGCAGGCATGAAAATGACATCATGTCCTGTACATCTTTATCAGAGCTCTTGGGTGATCAGTGCCATTGTCAGTGAGCAGTAAAATTTGGAAAGGAATCCTTTATTTCTGAGCAGTAGGTCTCAACAGTGGGCTTACAATATTCAGTGAACCCTGCATCAAACAGATGTGCTGTCATCCAAACTTTGTTTTTCTATCTATACAGCACAGGTAGAGAAGATTTAACGTAATTATTAAGGACTCTAGGATTTTGAGAATGGTAAATGGGTGTTGGATTTAACTTAAAGTCACCAGCTGATTTCACCCCTAGCAAGAGGGGTCAGCCTGTATTTTGAAGCTTTGAAGCCAGGCATTGATTTCTCTTCTCTAACTATGCAAGTGCTCAGTGGCATCTGCTTCCAATAGAAGGCTGTTTTGTCTGCATTGAAAATCCATTGTTTAGTTAAACCAGTTTTATCAAAGTTCTTGGCTAGATCTTCTTGATAAGTTGCTGCAGCTTCTCCATCAGCACTTGCTGCTTCACCTTGCACTTTTACATTACGAAGCTGGATTATTTCCTTAAACCTCATGAACCAACTTTTGCTGGCTTCCAAAGTTTCTTATCACATCCTCACCTCTCTCAGGCCTTCATAGAATTAAAGAGCACCCTTCTCTGATATAGGCTTTGGCTTAAGAGAATGTTGTGGCTGGTGTGATTTTCTATTCATACCACTCAAACTTCCTCCATATTGGCAATAAGGCTATTTTGCTTTCTTCTAATTTATGTGTTCACTGAATTAGCACTTTTAATTTCCTTCAAGAATTTTCCCTTTGCATTCGTAACTTGGTTGTTTGACACAAGAAACCAAGTTTTTGGTCTATGTGATCTTTAGACATGTCTTTCTCACTAAGTTTAATCATTCCTGATTTTTTATTAAACATGAGACATGTGGGAAACTTCCTTTCACTTAAACACTTACAGACCATTGTAACATTATTAATTGGCCCAATTTCAATACTGTTGTTTCTCAGAGAATAAGGAGGCCTGAGGAGATGAAAAGAGATGAAGAACAGTCAGCAGAGCTGTCAAAACACACACTACCTTTGTTGATTAAGTTTGCCATCTTTTATGGGTACAGTCCAGGGTGTCCCAAAACATTACAATAATAACATCAAAGATCACTAATCACAGATCATAACAGCTTATTTTTAATAACCAAATATTACAAAGTTTGAAATATTGTGAGAGTTACCAAAATATAACAGAGACACAAAGTGAGCACAGGCCATTGGAAAAATGATGCCAATATACTTGTTCCTTGATGAGTTGCCACAGTCTCTCAATTTATAAAACATATCTGCAACGCACAATATAATGAAGTACAATAAAATGAGGTATACTTGAAATTACTAAGATACAAAATTCTGTCCTTGAGAACCTGAGTGATTCTAAATTTGAAAATAAGCATTCAATTATGTTATGTTTTCTCTACTTATTAAGGCAAGGTAATGGTTACTAAATTTTAATTTAAAAATTCAATTAACTAGATGCTCTGAGCTTTCCAGTTGACAGATATTTTACTGTATGTGACTTACATAAAGTTACAAGGCATATGTAACCATCACTGGCAGCAGTAAAAGTGAGTCATGTAGTGACCCAAACCACTGAATATTGATTTCTTGAAAGGCAGTGTAGTGAATTGATTAGAATCAGGGTTTCTGGATTCAGCCGGCTAGTGGTTGTATTCTGTTTTTTCTACTTGCTGACAACGGGACTCGTGCATTCAGCTTTACTAAGCCCCAGTATTTTTATTTTGAAAGGAAGGATAACATCCCTGCTTACAAGGTTACTGTAAGAATTAAGTGTAATATTTCATGTAAAGCACCTAGAACAGTGCCTAGTACCCAATGCATACTCAATAAATGTTAGCTTTTTCTATCTTAACAAAGTAAATCATTCCTTTATCCAACCATGGCAGGTGCTGTGTTAGATTCTGAGAACAAAAATCAAGGACTAGACTTTTTTCTATAATATGCTAATAATCTAGTGAATACAATAAAAAGTATACACTAATTTCTGCTGCACAGTTTGTTAAGAATTTGATACTACAAAACACTATAATAATTCTTTAAAAAGGAGTTAAAGAAACCCTTTAGAGATGGTGGTGCTTAGAGGTAAAACTTTTAATTATTCATTTAATGATTATTTGTTAAAATCTTACCATGTGACAAAACTTGTAGTAGAGGCAAAAGATATAAAATTAATAGAGATAGCTCCCAACCTTAATAACATCTCAATATAGTAAAAGAGATAGACATACAGTGACACAAATTACAATATGCCATGGTGAATATTTTGATTAAAAATGAGTAAAATACTGCAGGGTGTCATGCTTAACTCTGGCAGAGGTATCCAGAGATGATTTAACAGTTTAGCTGTGTATACAACTATAAGCAGGAATGTGCCTTAAAGGGAGGAAAGACTTCAAGGCAAAAGAAACAATACCTGAAAAAGAACCATCCAAAAAAGGTTTATACAGAGACAGATCTACCATGAAGCAGATGAAGCATAAGTGTGAGAACCTACAACTTAGATATGCATCTTCCATTTCTCCATGTGTTATTCTCCAAGGCAGTAGAAATAAACAGAAAAACAGGAGACCTGCTCCTGGTGGCAGTGTTGATACTGTAGGTGGGCTGACAGGCTTCCATCACTACTTCTATCTATGTCTAGTTCCATCAACAGCCTGCCCCCAGTGTACCTCAACAGCCATCCCAACCCTATCTTAGATCTCAACAAAACAATAACATGCTGCTGTGCATCATCATGGGGCCACTACCATCTAGATTATGGCAAACTGGTCCTTCTGATTCCCAGGATCATGATGGTGGAATAGCATGAGAGTGGTAGGTGGTGCTGAGGCAAGCAAAGATCTCTGTATTCTCTGCTGGACGTAGAGAGAGCGAGTGACAGGAGTTCTTTGTAGGCTTGTTGCTGAGCCAGAAATGTATCTGAGTAGAACCAAAAAGACAATTACAGATGAATACTACCAAAAATTGAGCCTTGAAACTGAAAAATAATTATTCTATTCTGTCAACAAGAAACAAACCTAGATTAACAATGCCAGAGAAAATTCAGAATGACATTGTTAATCTACAGAAAGTATTAAACATAACTGCACATTAAAAAAAGATTAAAAAATTTACAGCCTTAAAATTTAGATAAATAGGTATTAAAAAGCTATGTCAGGGCATTAATTAATTAAAAATGTTAATTGTCTGGGTTGTTTTTTATAGTGTGGTGTTTGTTAGCTTTAAAAAATTTATAATTTATCATAATTATGTGTTTATAATTTTGTGATTTTATTTTCATACAAGAATCCCTCACTTTACACAAGCAACTGGACTCACAAAAACTAGATTCCTTCCTGATTTGTGGCAACTCAGTGTGAAGCAAGGTGACTGGTATTATTTTGCCAACAGCTAGAAATCAAAGGTGATTTATAATCCTTTGGGTGTATACCCAGTAAGGAAATTGCTGGGTCAAATGATATTTCTAGTTCTAGATCCTTGAAGAATCACCACACTGTCTTCCACAATAGTTGAACTAATTTACATTCCCACCAACAGTGTAACAGTGTCCCTATTTCTCCACATCTTCTCCAGCATCTGTTGTTTCCTGACTTTTTAATGATCACCATTCTAACTGGTGTGAGATGGTATCTCATTGTGGCTTTGATTTTTATTTCTCTAATAACCAGTGATGATGAGCATTTTTACATATGTCTGTTGGCTGCATAAATGTCTTCTTGTGAGAAGTGTCTGTTCAGATCCTTTGCCCACTTTTTGATGGGATTGTTTGCTTTTTTCTTGTAAATTTATTTAAGTTCTTTGTAGATTCTGGATATTAGCCCTTTGTCAGATGGGTAGATTGCAAAAATTTTCTCCCATTCTGTAGGTTGCCTGTTCACTCTAATAATAGTTTATTTTGCTGTGCAGAAGCTCTTTAGTTTAATTAGATCCCATTTGTCAATTTTGGCTTTTGTTGCCATTGCTTTTGGTGTTTTAGACATGAAGTCTTTGCCCATGCTTATGTCCTGAATGGTATTGCCCAGGTTTTCTTCTAGGAATTTTACAGTCTTAGGTGTTACGTTTAAGTCTATAATCCATCTTACATTTAAGTCTATAATCCATCTTGAGTTGATTTTTGTATAAGACGTAAGGAAGGGGTCCAGTTTCAGTTTTCTGCATATGGCTAGCCAGTTTTCCCAACACCATTTATTAAGTAGGGAATCTTTTCCCCATTGCTTGTTTGTGTCAGATATGTCAAAGATCAGATGGTTGTAGATATGTGGTGTTATTTCTGAGGCCTCTGTTCTGTTCCATTGGTCTATTTATATGTTTTGGTACCAGTACCCTGCTGTTTTGGTTACTGTAGCCTTGTGGTATAGTTTGAAGTCAGGTAGCGTGATGCCTCCAGCTTTGTTCTTGCCCAGGATTGTCTTGGCTATGAGAGCTCTTTTTGGGTTCCATATGAAGTTTAAAGTAGTTTTTCCCAATTATGTGAAGAAAGTCAGTGGTAAGTTGATGGGGATAGCATTGAATCTATAATTTACTTTGGGCAGTATGACCATTTTCACAATATTGATTCTTCCTATCCATGAGCATGGAATGTTTTTGCATTTGTTTGTGTCCTCTCTTATTTCCTTGAGCAGTGGAACAATGAGAACACATAGACATAGGGAAGGGGACATCACACACTGGGGTGGGTCGGGTGGTGGGAGGTTAGGGGAGGGCTAACATTAGGAGAAATACCTAATGTAGGTGATGGGTTGACAGGTACAGCAAACCATCATGGCACGACCACCATGGCACATGTATACCTGTGTAGCAAAACTACATGTTCTGCACATGTACCCTAGAACTTAAAGAAAAAAAAAATGAAGAAAAAAGAAAAAGAAAATGCCAGTATGTGCAATAAGTAGGTTATTTAAATTAAAGTATCTTGAGGTGCTGACATGGCATTTTTTTCAAGTTTCCCAAATGACTTTTATGTACAACCAGGGTCAGAATCCCTGCTGACCTATGTTATAGTAAATGTTAACTTACATAAACTCAGTCTTAATCTTGCTCTTAGTCTTTCCATCCATAAAATTGGTACAACGGTAGCTTTGTGTAGAAAAGTTTGAAGACTTTAATGCAGTGGTGGGTATAAAATTGCTTAGCACATTGTCACATAGTAAATAGTGAATAAATAATAGGTATCATCATTGTTTATAGAAAAAAAAAAAAGAAGAAATCAAAGGTGAATTCTTTCCTCCTGGTAATTTCCTGCTTTTCTCCATGGGATTTCTAATCAAAAGAGCTGAATAAAAGAAAATAGAGAAATGTTTATGTGTACAAACACATACACACACAAATATACATATATAGGCATAACTTTGTTTTGTTTTGTTTTGTTTTGTTTTTGGAGATGGAGTCTTTCTCTGTCACCCAAGCTGGAGTACGGTGGTGTGATCTTGGCTCACTGCAACATTTACCTTCCAGGTTCAAGTGATTATCTTTCCTCAGTCTCCTGAGTAGTTGGTATTACAAGTGCGTGCCATCATGCCCTGCTAATTTTTATATTTTTAGTAGAAATGGGGTTTCACCATGTTGGCCAGGGTGGTCTCAAAATCCTGACCTCAAGTTATCTGCCTTCCTCGGCCTCCCAAAGTGCTGGGATTACAGGCATGAGCCACCACATCCAGCCTAGGCATGACTCATTTTATTGAGCTTCACAGATATTGGATTTGTTTACAAATTGAAGGTTTGTGGCAACTCAGTGTGAAGCAACATGATTGGCATTATTTTGCTAACAGTTTGTGCTCACATTGTGTCTCTGTGTCATGTTGTGGTAATTCTCACAATACTTCAAACTTTTTAATTATTACATCTGCTGTGGTGATCTTTTATCAGTGACTTTTGATGTTACTATTGTAATTGTTTTGGGACACCCTAAACAACACCCATAAAAGACAGCAAACTTAATCAATAAATGTTGCATGTGTTCTGCCTGCTCCTGCCACCAGCAGTTTTTTGTCTCTCTTCAGGCCTCATTATTGCCCGAGACACAACAATATTAAAATTAGGCCAATTAATAACTCTACGATGGCCTCTTAAGTGAAACAAAGAGTCTTACATCTCTCACTTAAAATCAAGAGCTAGAAGTGATTAAGTGAGGAAGGCATGATGAACTGAAATAGGTCAAAAGCTAGGCCTCTTGCACCAAACATTAAGCCAAATTATAAATGCAAAGGGAAAGTTCCTGAAGGAAATTAAAAGTACTGCTTCAGTGAACAAACAATGACAAGAAAACAAAACAGTCTTATTACTTTCATGTGGAGAAAGTTTGAGTGGTCTGAATAGATCAAACTAGCAACAACATTCCTTTAAGCCAAAGCACAATTCAGAGAAAGGCCCTAACTCTTCAACTCTGTGAAGGCTGAGAGAAGTGAGGAAGTGACAGAAGAAAAATTGGAAGCTAACAGAGGTTAGTTGATGAGGTTTGAGGAAAAAGGATATCTCTCTAATGTAAAACTGAAAGATGATGCAGTAAGTGCTAATAGAGAAGCTGCAGCAGTTATCAAGAAGATCTAGCTAAGAACATTGATGAAGCTGGCTAAACCAAATTACAAATTTTCAATGCAGACAAAACAGCCTTCTATTGGAAAAAGATGCCACCTAGGACTCTCAGAGCTAAAGAAGAGAAACTATTGCCAAGATTCAGACCTTCAAAGTACAGGTTGATCCTCTTGTTAGGGGAGAACTCAGCTGGTGACTTTAAGTTGAGGCCAGTGTTCATTCACCATTCCCAAAATGGTAGGATCCTTGAGAGTTATGTCACATACTCCCTGCCTGTGTTTTAGAAATGAAACAACAAAGCTTGGATGACAGCACATCTGCTTGAAACATGATTTACTGGATATTTTAAGCCCACTGTTGAGACCTACTGCTCAGAATAAAGGATTCCTTTCCAAATATGACCGCTCATTGACATATGCCTTGTCACCCAAGACCTCTGATGAAGATGTACAAGGAGATGAATGTTATTTCCATGCCTGCTAACACAACATCCATTCTGCAGTCCATGAATCAAGGAGTAATGTTGACTTTTAAGTCTTATTATTTCAGAAATACATTTCTTAAAGCTATAGCTGTCATAGGTAATTATTCACCTAATGGATCAGGGCAAAGTACATTGAAAATCTTCTGAAAAAAAAATTCACCACTCTAGATGCCATTAAAAATATTTGTGATTCATGGGTGGAGGTCAAAATATCAATTTTAGGCCAGGCATGGTGGCTCATGCCTGTAATCCCAGCACTTTATAAGGCCGAGGCAGGTGAATCGCTTGAGCTCAGGAGTTCAAGACCAGCCTGGGAAAAATAGTGAAACCCTGTCTCTACCAAAAATATAAAAAATTAGCCAAGTGTGGTGATGCACATCTGTAGTCCCAGCTCCTTGGGAGTCTCAGGTGGAAAAATTGTTTGAGCTTGGGAGGTGGAGGTTGCAATGAGTCAAGATCATGCAACTGTACTCCAGCCTGAGCAACAGAATGAGACCCCATCTCAAAAAAAGAAAAATCAATATTAAGGGGAATTTGCAACCAACTGATTCCAACCCTTATGAATTGGGGAAGTCAAGACTACAGTGGAGGAACTGACTGCAGATATATTGGACATAGCAAGGAAAACTAGAATTAGAAACAGAGCCTGAAGATATGACTGAAATGCTGCACTCTCATGATGAAACTTGAACAAATAGATTCGCTTCTTATTCATAAGTAAGGAAAGTGGTTTTTTGAGGGGGAATGTACTCATGTTGAAGATGCTGTGAACATTGTTGAAATGATAAGAAAGGATTAAAATATTACATAAACTAGTGGATAAAGCAGTAGCAGAATTTGAGAGAATTGACTCCAATGTTGAAAGAAGTTGTACTGTGGGTAAAACACTGTCAAACAGCATTATGTGCTACAGAGAAACCTTTAGTGAAAGGAAGAGTCAATCAGTGCAGCAAACCTCATTGTTGTCTTTAAAAAATTGTCACAGCCACCCTAGCCTTTACCTACCACCACCCTAATCAGTTAGCAGCCATCAACATGGAGGCAAGACCCTCTACCAGTAAAATGGTTACAACTCACTGAAGGCTCCAATGATTGTTAGCATTTTTTTTCAGCAATGAAGTATTTTTAATTCAAATATGTACATTTGTTTTTTATACATAATCTCATTGTACACTTAACTGAATACCATATGGTGTAAATATAACTTTTACATGTACTGGGAAACCAAAAAATTGACCTGAATTGCTTCATTGTGATATTCACTTTATTGCAGTGCTCTAGAACCAAACTCTCAATATCTCCAAGGTATGCTTATATTGTTCCACACATGGTTACAGGAAAACATATTTGGATATCAGAAAAACTGGAGACGGAATTAGATGCACTCAGAAGAAATGATCTAAGATGCCACAGATTCTAAAAATTGTAACACACAAAAATCTGCTCAAAAAGTCCTACTCACCCTGGATATGAGAAAACTTGGGTCATTGATTAAGTTAAACATAAAATGTTAGCATCATCGGTCCACTGAACACTGCCCTTTTAGGTTTCACTTGCTCATTTACACACTCACTGCTTCATTTCATTGCCTTTTTCTCATTCTCCATTTCATGTCCTTCCCACCAAGGCAGCATTCTAATGTATTTGTCTATCTTTTAAAAAGTATTCTTTTCAAGAAAATATTGGTGTTTTGTCCTCACATATTTTAAATTCACATAAAAGGGTCAGGCGCAGTGTTCACACCTGCAATCCCAGCACTTTGGGAGGCCAAGGCAGGAGGATCACCTGAACACAGGAGTTCAAGACCAGCCTGGTCAACATGGTGAAACCTCGTCTCTACTACAAATACAAAAATTAGCCAGGCACGGTGATGCACACCTGTAATTCCAACTACTTGGGAGACTGAGACAAGAAAATTGCTTGAACCCAGGAGGTGGAGGTTGCAGTGAGCCAAGATTGTACCACTGCACTCAAGCCTGGGCAACAGAGTGAGACTCCATCTCAAAAAAAATTTTCACATAAAAGTTATTTTATTAAATAGCTTGTTCTTTTCACTCAGCACTATGCCTTTGTGATCCACCTACATTACTCTGTGTGCCAATCTGCTGTTTATAACACTTGCATAGTTCGTCATAATGTTCATCTATTGTATTTTACCTCTCCATTCTCCATGTTGTAAGCCTCTGTATTTCTCTGTAATCCTCTGCAGTTCCTCCAACTCTCTGCAGACACAAATAACCTGGGGTGAACATCCTTTTTTCTACCTCTAATCGATCTATGTAAGAATTTTGGGGGGACATAAATGAAAGTGAGTGATGGTCTTCAAAGAGTGCTTAAAGACCCTCATGTTTGTTTTTGACTCACTAATGAATCTATAATATTTAGAACAGTACCTGTTATACAGTGGTGCTCAGTAATAAATTTAATTTTGTTTCCAGTATATTTAATATCTAATATTTGCTGAGTGGATGAATTAATGAATAAATAAATACAGAATAAATGAATATCCTGACCTTGATGATATGGGAAGGGTAGAGAAGGGTGGGGTCCCTGGCAAGGGCTCCACCCTTGGGGTTGTGCTCATGGACTTAGGTGAGAACAGGCACTCCAGTTTTTGAACAAATATTGTATGTTTCAAGACCACTCTGGCCTGCTACATTCCCCCATCCTGTGCCCATAGATAAACCCAAGAGAACTTAGCAGGCACACACACAAGTGACTAGATGTCGAGAGGAGCAGAAGAGCAGACACCAGCAGATGCAGGCAGGCCATCGACAGTGGAACAATGTGGAATTCAGTTGAGGGCAATCAGAGGAGAGTCTGGATACTGGGCGGCCCAACTCCAGAAGAAGACTACCTTCCCACTCCATCCCCCTTCTGGCTCCCCATCCACCTCACTGAGAGCAACTTCCACCACTCAATAAAACCTTGCGCCTACCCTCCAAGCCCAGGCATGATCCAATTTTTCTGGTACACTAGGGCAATAACTCAGGATACAGAAAGCCCCCTGCCCTTGCAATAAGGCAGAGGGTCTAATTGAGCTGATTAGCACAAACTGCCTGCAGATGGCAAAACTGAAAGAGCACACTGTAAGGTTACGTGTGGGTCTTTGTTCTTAGAGCTCCCAAGATGGTGGTGGGCTGCTCCCAACATGGTGGCAGCTGCTCCCAAGATGGCAGCAAGCCTTTTGTTCTCTGACCTGGGGTTCTTGGCCTCACGGATTCCAAGGAATGAAACCTTGGGCCATGTGGTGAGTGTTACAGCTCTATTACAAGCCATGGGTAACAGAAGAGAACCGTGGAACCCAGAGACTAGTGTTCTGCTCTATTAGGATGAACCCGGGCACTTAGCCCTGCAGGAACAATGGTGAGCCTTTAGCCCAACTGGGAGCAGCAGTGGGCACCTCACTGGATCAGGAGTGCAGCAGACACCCTGCAGGATCCAGAGGGGTGGAAGTTAGTGGCAGGTCTGCGACAGTGGCGAACAGCAGTGGTAGACGGTGAGCAAAAGCTCAACTCAAGCTGTAACAAACATGGACCCGAAGAGTGTGCAGTTACGAGATTTAATAGAGTGAAAATAGAGCTCCCATACAATGGAAGGGAACCCAGAGGCAGCTGTCCCCCAAAGGGGGGTTGCCACTCCCGGCTTGAATGCCTGGTGTTTATATCCCAGTCATTGTCCCTCCCCCTGTGCTCTCAGATGATAGATGATTTGACTATTTCTTTACCTCCTTCTTTTAGCCTAATTTGTATTTTAGTGAGTCCTCTTTACTACCTAATTGGTTGAGGGTGAGCTGAGTTACAAGTCCTGTGTTTAAAGATGGATGCCGTCACCTTCCCCAGCTGGGCTTAGGAATTCTTAGTCGGCCTAGGAAATTTAGCTAGTCCTGTCTTTCAGTAACATACGCACACTGGGGCTTCAGGAGCTGTAAACACTCAACTCCAAATGCTGCTGTGAGATTGGAACCCAAAAACGTTTTCCACAACCTGCCCATCTGCATACTGCCCCTAGGGGGTTAAGCAGTGGGGCACCCAAGAAGTGAGCCATACTCCTGTTGCATGCCCTTCAAGAGGGATAAGGGAACTCCTCCCGTTTCAACTGGGGCCTAGCCTGGGATACAGGAAAATGACTGCAAATGCAAAACTGTAGGATCGGCTTCTTTTCCAAAGCCCTGCCACCTTTCTCTCTTTCCTGCAGGTTACAAAAAAAAAAACTCTGTTTCCGTTTACAAAGGCTTAACCACCCTAAGTGGGCTGGTCAAAATCCCCAGACTTCATATCTTTTCTGTCTCTCTCATGGTTTCAAATGGCTCTTATCTCTTCCTTTATAACATTAAGAGTTTTGCTATAGGCTGCGCAATGTTACTAAGTAAAATGAGCGTTTGGCTCAGCCACCAAAGGTGCAATCAGAGCAATTGTTCTTAGAAGTACCATCTCCACCTACACACTGACAGCTGGAGGCACATGGTTCAGGGTACCTTCCCTTACGCTCTCCCCTCCCAGCTCAGGCATCTGGGCATGCCCATAGCTTGCAAAAGCCATGCCAAACAGCCACAAGGGATGGGAAAGAAAACTGTAGTTTACGACCGGGACCCCACAAGCCTGAAAGGTGGGTGCTTCTTGCCCACCGTGCCAACAAAACTTTTCTGCACTGGCCAAGGAATTAAACCTGGTCTGAGCGGAGGGAGGGATGCAAAGATTAAAGAGATCCACTTGCACTAAGCAAGGGGTTCTTCTCCGAGGACCTCCTCTTTTTGCCCCTTTGTTTTTCTATTTATTCTTTTCTAAGTGAGAGGGCTCCCCATCCCCAGCAATCTGATTCTGATAGGAAAGCTAACGGAAAACCCCTGCTGGCTGATAGCTGCAAATTCAGCAGGGCTCATTTGAGATACTCAGATACAAACAGGCCCTGAAATACTTTTTCTTTTTTTTTTTTTTTTTTTTTTTTTTTTTTTTTTTTTTTT